>NC_060267.1:114728628-114877347 GCF_021613505.1 Equus quagga
TACCTTATTATTTCCTGAGCCTGAGCACCCTGTGAATTATCAAGAAGTTGTCAATAACTAGACATTATTTTAAATGTCTAGAAACAGTGATACTTTCCCCCTTCATTTGTGGACTTTGACAAATCTTTTATGTTTATATGGTTATAACGAGTTCTTTTGATCTTCGCAAACATTTAGTAAACAACCAACTATTCTGTGATAGACTCTTTAATAGGTTATGAATATATATGATATGTGCTGTTTTCTCAGAATATTCTTTTCGGACATATAGCATAAGATACTTAAATATATTTAATCTTTTTGCCTAGAAATGATATGGATGCAGCCAGGGTTGATGGGGCACAAAACACCAAGGAGATATCTGGAGAAGAATCTATGATTCTGCCCATATGGCGGGGACAGACTGCTCACCCCACTGAAATGTGAAGTCGGCTCTAACTCTCTGGGGATCTGGTTCAACAACGTATGTTCTCCATAAACTGTATCTCTTAATTCCAGTACTGAGATTAAGTAGAATTGGTCTGTTAAAAAAACCTAGCTCTCCTCTTTTTTCTTTTTCGGGATTTTAGTCACATGGCAGTAATGTGTTTTTTAAATGCTGTTTTCTCCCATAAACTTTATTCCCAGCGTAAATAGATTCAGAGCTTTTAAAAGAACTTAGCTTGAAATACAAGGCCATTTTGCAAGATGCAGTCAAGGAATGTACAGTACAGGAGGTGTGGTAATTGCAGAAATTGAGAAAACAATTTCAACCTGAATAGACAGCTTTTTAAAGAAACTGAATGCATATGTGTACGCACATGTGTATATCCATAATCGTATGTGTGTATAAATATATACCCAGCTACTGCCAAGTTTTCAGAGCTTAATCAGGAGAATAATGAGAGCTTGTATTAGTGCCTTTTACATAAGTAGCATTCTGCAGCTATTTTTTGAATGCATGAATGAATGAACGTCAAGAGAAAAAGATGAATATCACTTGACTGTTTTAGTTAAAATGGAAGGTAATTATCATTCTTAATTCAGAGCTTAGGATTTTCATGATAATTTTTCTTTATTGTATTTCTCATTTGCTTAATATTCTAGTTGCTTTTACATTTTATAATTAAAAGGTCATTATTTTCTTATAAACAACTAGACTCAAGGTCTATTTTATGCCTTGCATACATTTATTCTTGAGGTTGGCAAATTGTCTACTCTTGCCTACTATCAGGTGTCATCTTCTGGGAAAACTATAGGTTTATCCTTTCATTCAAGAAATATTTATGAAGGTCTTCTCAGTGCACTATGCTGGGTATTGATGGAAGGGGGATGGAATGGTGGTGGGGAGATGGACTGGCCATGCACACATCTGTGAAAGTTCACCCAGAGTATTTTGATAAAAGGTCAGTGCATTTTAAATTATCTTCATTGATGAATATATTAAGATCAATCAAAAGTAAATATCTGCTTTTTAAAAATCAGCCTAACTCATAACTTCCAAGAATAAACTCAGGTCATTTGATCACCCACAAACATTTACTGAGCATCAATTATGTGAGTCAAGTTTTACTGTGCAGAATAGAGACGTGAGCCATAGAATGTCTTCCAGAATATGAATTGTTCCATGACCTACCTAGTATGCCACAGTCTTGACTTTTGACATTCCATGTGCTTGGCAGAACCTTTCTGCCCTTGTTCTTCTGTGTGATCTTTATCTTCAAGAATCGACTAAAAAATCATATTCCCTTGATGCTGTCCATGGTACTTTGGTCTCCAAGAATGGGTACAGTGCCCTTTCTTTGCATTCCCATAGCATTCCAACCATAACTCTATCATGGAACTGACCAGGTTGCTTTTTATTCATTTATTTTTTTGGTGAGGAAGATTGGCCCTGAGCTAACATCTGTGCCAATCTTCCTATATTTTGTATGTCGGATGCTACCACAGCATGGCTTAATGAGTGGTGTATAGGTCTGCCTCCAGGATCTGAACCTGCAAACCCCGGGCCACCAACACAGAGCACGCAAACTTAACCACTACACCACCGGGCCGGCCCCGGCTTGCTATTTTTAATTAAACTTTTTATTTGTAGATAATTTTAAAACACATATGCAGTTATCAGAAATAATACAAAGAGATCCCATGTACCTTTATTCAATGTCCTCCAACGGTAAAATCTTACTATAGTACAATATCACAACCAGGATTGACATTGATACAGTCAAAGTATAGAACATTTCCATTAGCACAAAGATCCCTGATGTATATAACCACATCTGTATCCCTCCCACATCTACATCCCTCACCCTGCCAGCCTTAACCACTGGCAAACACTAATTTGTTCTCCATTCCTATAATTTTGTCATTTCAATAACGTTATATAAATGAATCATAAAGTATGTAATCTTTTGAGATTGCTTTCTAACTAAGCATAATTCCCTGGAAATTCATCTAGGTTGTTGCATGTAAGAATAATACGGATGCACCACACATTGTTTAATCATTCACCTGTTGAAGGACATCTGGGCTGTTTCCTAGACTGCTAGGAATAAAACTGCTATAAACATCCATGTACAGGTTTTTGTGTGAACATAAAATTTCATTTCTCTGGAATAAATGCCCAAGAGCGCCACTGCTGGGTCATCTGGTAGCTACATGTTTAGATATTTAAGAACCTGCCAAGTTATTTTTCAGATTGGCTCCACCATTTTACATTCCCACTAGCGACGCATGAGTGAGCCAGTTTCTCCCCATTCTTCTCTGGATTTGGGGTGGGTCTATTGTTTATTTTTATCTTAGTCTTTCTGACTTAAAAAAAATGTAAACAGACCATCACAATACAATATGAGAAATGTTAACATAGAAATAAAGACAAAGTTTACAGGAAATGTAGGAAAAGCTCCAGTCCAATCTTGGGTGGGGATTTAAAGAAGTCTTCTGAGAGAAGAAGCTAATTAAGGTGGAATTTAAAGGATTAAGTTTCTCCATCCAGGAGAAAAGATAAAGGAAAAATCTTGCAAAAGGAAGAAGGCATATGTGTCAAGCCCAGGGATAAGAGGGAGCACCAAGATGTATTCACCTTCCTACCACCAACTCGGCCCTGCCCCAATCTCCACCGATGAAATTCACAGATGAGGAAATAGAGATTCAGAGATTTTGAGCAACTCAGCCAAAGTTGCACAGCAAGTAGGTACGGGTCAGAACTGGAATCCAACTCTATTTAATCAAAATCCATGTTCTTTCTGCTAGATCATATTTTCCCATAAAATTTCAGTTTGAGAACCTAGAATTAAAGCCTCATGAAATTGTTTCAGATTCCAAAAATTGTGAACCGAGAGGAAAAGTATTCTTACAGAGAAATGACATCTTGAAACCTCGTCTGTTATCCTCACCAAAGGGCACACCAAGGGAGTGAGATCATTTAATAACTGAGTTCAATTAATCCAAAATCATTCTCTCTCCAAACGTAAAGGATGCTTACTCCCCGGACCCTTCTAATTTACAGAAAGTGCCTACTCAGAGTAAGTTTCTGTAGACATAATGGAGTTCACGTACAACAGCATTTGTTCTAAAATATTTTTCACAGCAAAGAAAATATATAAATGCAATCTTTTAAGTTAATAGCCATTAAGGGAACAATAATAACAACAATAAGAATGGTGTACAGGCATTCCTAATGAAAGGAAAAGAAAGATCTGGTAGACCAGAATCTCACTATCCTATAAAGGCCTACAGGAAAAATGTGAATAAAAGGATATACACATTTTTCCTAATATGTAATTCACGATTGCCCAAACTCATAGGTGTATGTTACATGAGATAGGGTAGTCTGATTTGTTCCTCATCCCTTTGTTAATTTTCAGGCCAACAATTTTAAGATTGGTAGGTTGGAGGAAGAGGGTTGCTATAATATATGTGACCATTCATTAGAAATCACCTTAAAGCAGGAGCACTCAGTGGGGGCCATTTTGCCCCTCTGGGGACGTTTGGAAATGTCTGGAGACATTTTTCGTTGTCTCAACATGTGGTAGAGGAAAGTGCTGCTGGCATCTAGTGGGCAGAGGCCAGGGGCACTGTTAAACATCCCATAATGCACAGGACAGTCTCCCGCAACAAAGAATTTTCTGGCCCAGAAAGTCAATAGTGTTCAGGTTGAGAAAACCTATGATAGTGGAAAGGATAGCCTAAAAGGAAGAATTACATAGGGATGATTGAATAAAAATAATGTATCATATCATTAGTATTATGCATGATTTTTAATAAAACTGGACTCTTCTCTTCAAAGATGGCATTACATACATATCTAACTGTATACATATACCCGTTGGACCAGCAGCCTATATAGCTAAGTAAAAACAGTACAGTAAAGACCTACATAAGGCATGTTGCCAATTCAACCACAAAGAGAGAGATAAATGTGTGATTGGAAAAGTATTTGCGAAACAATCTGCAGCTGTGTACCGCTAATATTTAATTGCTCATCTAGAATATATTACCCATCAGGCAGAACAAAGGTGGGTAATTTGCTAGGATCCACTGAGATGATTTACCAAATTATTGCATAAAAATACACTTAGCTCGGGGCTGGCCCCGTGGCCGAGTGGTTAAGTTCGCGCGCTCCGCTGCAGGCGGCCCAGTGTTTCGTTAGTTCGAATCCTGGGCGCGGACATGGCACTGCTCATCAGACCACGCTGAGGCAGCGTCCCACATGCCACAGCTAGAAGAACCCACAACGAAGAATACACAACTATGTACCGGGGAGGCTTTGGGGAGAAAAAGGAAAAAATAAAATCTTAAAAAAAAAAAATACACTTAGCTCATATTAGAGTTATGACACTAACCAATCAAACCCAGCATATTCAAAATTAATAATGATTTGTGTGTTTTCCATTGTGGATTTTAGAAAATATACTACAAGAGAACAAAGCAAAGTTAGTAGAGAAATCTCAATTGGAAACCAGAAATTGACGTCTGAATGCTTCCAGAACTACTATAAAGATTTCAATAAAGTTTGGTACTCAAAATTATAACACGTAAAAATGTCAGTAATAATTTTAAAAAAGGAACCAAATTGGTTATTGCATTAGTTACCTATTATAAAATTATATATTGATATTAGAGTACAATTTAATTTGAATAGAAATTTAATGGTGATGAACTGCACCTTGTTGGATCTTAATAATAACATCTACAAAGACTTGAATTGGAGAAAAATCTTCTGATAGTTGACTTTGCCATCAAATGAGCACCAGAAATTTACCTCTGGTAAATTGTATCAGTGCTCTCAGTTCTTCACTCCTGTCCTGCACTGGAATAGCAGACTCCATGCCCTTTGTCACATGACTGTGCATTACCTCCCACGAATGTGGTAAGAGTATATTCCCACATTCTATTGATGTTGGGTTTGGCCACGTGACTTGCTTTGTCCAACAGCATGTGGGCTAAAGTGAGAGAGTCCTAGCTACAAGCTGAAGGCATTAAAGGCATTTCATAATTCTGCTCACCTTTCTGGCTTTCATGCCATTTGCCATTAGAGAAACATGCCTCACAGGGTTATTCTCTAATAGAGACATAGAGCTGACCCACAGACTTGAGAGCAAGAAAAATCTCTGTTGCTGGAAGCCAGTGAGATTTTTGAAGTTGTTTGTTAGGCAGCGAAAACTGATTATTACGCTTGCAAATGGGCTTTCTAGCAATGTTTACACTATGGATGCTTTATGTTTATCTCCCCAGAATTTGTTTCTCTGATTTTCAACTAGAGACCCATCCTCACTCCACATTGTATAGGAAGGGGTCCTGGGGTGAATCGAGTCTTGGTGTTCCTCTGGTCACTGTGATTTGATTCAGTTATGGACACATGATTTTAGAAAGACCAATGAGAATAAATTTTAGGATTTTTGGAAGAGCTACCAGAAAAGAATTTCACTGTTTTCTCCTAGTTTAGGCTACTGCAGACAACTGCTGACACAAGGGAAAGCCTAGGGACGCCTAGACGTAAGTCAACAATGTCAAGAGTAGAGTCAAGAGAGAAAGAAACAAATCGTGATGATGCGGCCCAGTCTCTGAACCCAGCTATATGGGAAGACAAGTGCAGCTCTAGATTTTCTCCTTTATATGTGTTGACAATTTCCTCTTATTAATCTAATTTGAACTGAGTTATCGGCCACTGACCACAGAGAGATTCCTAATGGAAACAGCATCTCTGATTTTAATTCAAAGGATGCAAAATAGAGAAATTATTCTTTTTAAATACTATTTTCCTTTATTTGAACTGAAACAGCCATTCTGTAATGTGTATAGAAAGAAGAATTTATAGGCAGAAAGAGAACACTTATAAAAGCATATGAAAAATACATGCCTAAATCTCCTTCTATTCTTATAATTTTCTTGTAAAAGTGAGCATCATTATGACATAATTATAGTTTATCCGAATCTCAACATGAAATTAACATTTCAAAGATATAATAGAATTATAATATTTTTCCTACAGGATAAAATATTTTATCAATTCAGATTAAATTTATAATCTTCCAAACTTCACATGAAATATAAGAGACTAAAACTCTACTAAATTTAAAGTGAACAAATTTAATCCCAGGTTTATAAATAAGACACAAAAAAACCCCTCTGATGACAGAGAGAATAAAGTATGTCTGTCTTAAAGTCAAGTCTGTATAAATCTATTTTTCTAGATAATGTAGGTAAAGTGTTTGTTCTGTAACTGAGTAAAGGAAAGTTATTTCTATTAGTTAATCAGATTGCCTCAACTCAGTGAAAAGTTTTCCTTGGCGACCATCAGTAATGTACACACATTGCCTCAAGTGGCTAAGTGATTCATAATCAGATTATCAGATGTTAATATTTCACTTCTCGTGGCTTAGCTACTGCCTATATTTTAGAAAATAATATTCTATTTCCATGTGATACATGCTCATTTTATACAATTTGGAAAACACTGAAAGGTACAGAGAGGAAATAAAACCCAGCCACATTCCAAACACAAGATATTTATTACTGTTAGCATGTTATTATATTTCTCTCCAGTACTTATTGTCTAGAATTATACTGTTTATATAATTGTGTGCCTCACTTTCTTTTTACTTATTATATTTGAACATTTTCCTACGACAATCATTTATTTAAAAAATCTTTCAATAAACTCTCATATAATATAATATATTATACATATATTATATACATACATACATATATATACATACATTATATATATAATATAATAACACAGGAAGCGCTGTTTATCAACAGGACCTAGTTTCATATGCCTGACCTTGTCCTGAAAAAAAGTCACTCCTAGTTCCTCTAAGACAGCGCTTTTTCTAATCAGAGGAATGTAGGCGTGAAGGTAGAAAGGTGAGGGTTCATTTCTCATCTCACCTGAGCATGAGAGGCGCTACCTTCTTTTAGCTGGGTGTCCAAATGTGTTGTATTTTCCTTTATTCTTCTCAGGGGCTTCCACCGCCACACTAATGATTTGCATCCATAAAGCAAATGACCTTAGCTAGCCAATGTCTTTTTTTCCCTTTAACTTGGGCACGTTACTTTTTTCCTTTTAAATATTATATCCCAACTTGTTAGTACACTAGTAATAATCTCAATCTTCAAGCAATTACATCCTAGTTTTATTCAACTCACCAGAATACCTTGTTCTTTTCCCACTCCATTTATATTGTACTTTAATATAATTTCTTTTATTGGGATACAAGTTGCTTGCTGGATGCATTATGAAACTCCACATGGATGTATTATGAAAGCAATACTTTCTAGCTGGGCTCAGCTCTGCCCTAGTTTTGCTCAAATATGTCATATGGGGGAGAGGGGAGGGCTCCTCCTTTAAATCTGGAAAGGCAGTGACTAGACTACTGTTCACTGTCCCTTTCACCGAAAGGAAACTAAAATACACTTGAATGTCACAGTCCTCTAGGACCACCTAGAACTTGATTTCTCAAAATAGAACCTATAGTCGATATCTGCATCTGAAGCAGCTCAAGTGCTTGTTAAAAATGAGGACCGCTATGCCCCACCTGAACTTGTTACTGAAGTGAAAATTGCAGAGGCAGGACAAAGGAATTTGCGTTTTTAACAAGTACTCCAAGTAATTTGTGTGTGTATTAATATATATATTAAACACTATTGTTCAACAAATAAACGTTCCACACCTGTGTGCCATTTCCTATGCTTATTTTTGGAATATAATCATACACAGAAATAGACATAATCCAAGCCCTCATGAAATTTCAACCTAGTGGGGAGACAGATATTAGTAAATGACGCACAAAGGAACACAGAATCTTAACTGGGACAAGGGCTATGAAGGATAGAAAATCCAAAATATGGATACTTGGCCTTGCCAGGATTCAAGGAAAGTATCTCTGAACTGAAGCTCAAAGCTGAATAAAAATTAACTCAGGAAGAGGGGGAAAGGAGGTTGTGTTCCAGGCAGAAGGAAAATGACGTCATAAATCATGGGAGAAAGGAGCATGGAGAGAAAGAGACTGGTACAAGAAGCCCAGGATGGTGACAGCACCAGGGCAGGGGGAGCCAACTGTGAGCAGCTAGATTGGTGGCAGCTGCCAGATCACACTGAGTCTTGCAGACTAGCTCTGTCCTCACTTTCTGCAAATACAATGGGACCCCTTGGTGGGCTTAAGCGGGGAGAGACACTGGCAGGGTTATAGCTGAGATTATCTTTATTGACCCTAGAGCTGTGCTGTCCAATAGAAGAACCCCTAGCCATATGTGGCTATTTAAATTTAAATGTAATAAAATTAAAAGCTCAATTCCTCATCCACACCAACTACATTTCAAGTGTTTAATAGCCACACGTGGCTGGTAGCTACCTTTCAGACAGCACAGATATAGAATATTCTATTGGCAGCACTGCTCAGAATGTGGTCTGCAGACCCCAGCATAGGGTGCCTCCCCTGAGAGCTAGTTAGAAATTCACAATGTCAAGCCCTGCTCTGCACTCTAAGATGATTCTTAGATGACCCGTATGCATATTAAAATTTCAGAACCATAATTCTAAAAGGTAATTGACCATTTAATGGAATGCTATTAATAATGTGCTACCTTCAATGGGGTGAAAAGCACCAATAAACTTCCAATATAGAGAATAATGACTGAAGAGATGCCAATATTGCCAAGTAAAGTACCAATTTGGGCCTCAATTTCATGAGATCTCTACAAGTCCCTTTAGGAACTCAGTGAAACGCACGCACCACCTGGTTCAAATCAAATGCTTTACATTTGGGGAAAAAAAGATTCTCTTACAGTTCTTTCCAAAGATGATTTCGAGGTATTCCCCCGCTGTCCTCCTGTCTCATCCATCCCCCTGTATTATCCTCTCTAACATCTTGCTGTTATGAGTAGGATTGCTACATATCATACCAATAGAATTCAGGTTATGACACAAAAAGCTTAATTTTGTTTTTTAGGGTTCCCCGTGGAAGACTATAATGTGTGAAATGTTATTTGTTAGATCATTAAAAGAAACTAATGAACTCACTGGCTTCCTGAAATTGTAGTGCTATTTTTCAGGAGTATGGCTGCCTATTTATTTTTAACTGTACTATTATCATACAAATAGATCAACCTGTGGTTGTTACCCATTTCAGACACGCACTCCACTCCACTTTTATTGCACAATCTGTTACATGACAAAATACCTGAGGAAGCTCACCAAAATCCCAGACTTGTAAACAAAGCATTACAACATATGTGAGGAGAGAAAAAACTGCCAAATAGCTAGTCTATACTAAGGTTTAATTTTGAGCTAAAGAACAACTATAACAATACAATGATAATAATCTTAAAATGAGCACTAATCTATAATGAACACTTACTAATCATTATGGACTGACTGTTGGTGTCCCCCTCAACTTCATCTGTTGCAGCCCTAACCCTCAGTGTGATGGTATTTGGAGACGGGGTCTTTGGGAGGTAATTCGGGTTAGCTTAGATCATGAGGGTTGACATAGTGTTTCCTTGACCAAACTTAGCCATGCTCCTCTAAATCTTCTTCCCAACTAGGCCTCCAATTTTGCAATAGCCTGTCCACCTTCCCATTGTGCAATTTTGCAAGAATCCTGCTGAGTCAGTTTAGCCAGAATTCTCCACCCTTGATATCTGATCACACTCAATATCTGATTGGATTCCTCATCGCCCTCTACCTCCCAGGTGATATCTGATCTCCTTGGCCTGCCCTCAGCAAGAATCCTGTCAGATCAACTTAGCCAGAGTCCTTCCTTACCTCCGATGTTTCCTCTTAGTAATTTTCCACCCACACCCCCACCCTGCTCCTTGGCTATAAATGCTCACCACCCCTTGTTGTATTTGGAGTTGCACCCAATCTCTCTCCCTACTGCAAAACCCCATTACAGTGGTCCCTACAGCTATCCCAATAGTCCTGAATAAATAACACCTATGGTTTTAACAAGTGTCATGATAATTTTTTCTTTAACAGGGGGTACCCTCACAATGGGATTAGTGGTGTGATAAGAAGAGAAAGAGATCTCTCTCTCTCTTTCTGCAGAATCATCAAAGAAAGGCCACCTGAGGACACAGTGAGAACGTGGCCGTCTGTAAGCCAGGAAGAGAGCTCACCGGAAACCGAACTGACTGGCACCTTAATCTTGGACTTTTCAGCCTCCTGAACTGTGAGAAACACATTTCTGTTGTGTAAGCCACCCAGTCTGTGGACTTCTGTTATGGTGGCCCAAGCAGACTAAGACACTATGTGCCAGGCCCAACGCTACACACCCCATAGATATTGTCTCATTTGATCTTTGCTTACGTTACTAAGCTAAAATCACTAACATTAGGGGGGCTGGCCCCGTGGCCAAGTGGTTAAGTTTGCACGCTCTGCCTCAGCAGCCCAGGGTTTCATTGGTTCGGATCCTGGGCACGGACATGGCATCGCTCGTCAGACCATGTTGAGGTGACATCCCACATGCCACAACTAGAAGGACCCACAACTAAAATATACAGCTATGTACTGAGGGGATTTGGGGAGAAAAAGCAGAAAAAAAAAGACAATTGGCAACAGTTGTTAGCTCAGGTGCCAATCTTTAAGAAAAAAATAAATTACTAACATTGTAAACCCTTTACAAATGAGGAAACTGAGGCTCACAGAGGTTAAGTAGTTTCCCAAGGTAACTCTGTAATTATTCCAAGGTCATCTCACATTTACTTTTAATCCAAGTCCAAGGAAGCCCCATGTAAAGCTTCAAGCAATACATATGTAAACTAGCAGCAGCTGTGGTACCATCTAAAGCATTCCATGTTCTTGAAAACAGTGCTAACAAGTTTTGACAGCTATGTTAAACTATTACCTGCATTTAAACAGATGCTATTACTTTTATAGGAATAATTAGGCTGTGTGTACAAAACAAACACATCTGTGGCTATTTCCTGTTTTTATCCACAAAATCTTACTTATTTGGATTGACGTAGCACAGACAGGATGGCCTGCTAACCATAAATGCGCTTCATAAGGGAACTCCTGTATGGATAGGAAACCTGAATTTGAGTCCTTTTTTGTAACTAATTCTGTGACCTTGGGCAGGTCACTTTCTCTCTTAAGACAAAGTGTTCTCTTGTGGGGAAAATGGCTGATTTTTAACATTCACCTCAGAGTTAACACTCTGATTTTGTGTTCTCAAAGAAAGCCTTATCGAGAACTCCAGTATCTCAGCTGACTGCTTAATTTTTTTTCTTTTTTGAGGAAGATTAGCCCTGAGCTAACATCTGCCACCAATCCTCCTCTTTTTGCTGAGGAAGACTGGTCCTGAGCTAATATCCGTGCCCATCTTCTTCTACTTTATATGCAGGATGACTGCCACAGCATGGCCTGCCAAGCAGTACCTAGGTCCACACCCAGGATCCGAACCAGCAAGCCACAGGCCACTGAAGCGGAACGTGTGAACTTAAATGCTGTGCCCCTAAAATGTTTAATTTTTATAACAGGTTTAGGTCTTGCCACAGGATTACTTTGAATTTTGATCCCTAGGGTCAAAATGTAAAAGAATAAGAAAAAGAAAGAAAGAAAGAAAGAAAGATCAATCACATGTACTATTCTAACAATGAGCTAAAAATTTTTAAAAATCCAGACATCGATCAGCTGATAGAATCTGTGGTGCTGACAAATGTAAAATACGTAGTTGTACGGGTCAGGACTCACTCAATTACAAGTGACAGAAATCTATCTCAAAATGGATAAAGCAAAAAAGAACAAAATATATTTATTGATTGACACAAATGAAAAGTTCATGGGCGGGTATGGCTTCAGGCAAACATCTCTGCCAGCAGCTCCAGGCTTACAAACTCTCAGCTTCTCGTTCCAAATAAAAAGTCCCAGAATTAAATCCCATTAGCCAGAAGAGGGTCACACGCCCATATGCGAATTAGTCCTATGGCCACGATAGGTTTTATGCCTATGCTGTGAACCAGAGATGAGGGCACCTCACTCTTAGCCACGTAGAAACCACAAGGAAAATTCAGGTACCAGAAGAATGGAGAATGGATAGTTGGCAAGCAAAAAACAGTCGTCATCCACCTTATCAAGCAAGATATTGATGTTAGCAAGATAATGGTAAGTGACTGAGTGGTTTCCCCATCTTCATAAAGATAATAATAGCTATAAATTATTGAGCATTTCCTACAGGCTCAGGATTGTGCTAAATGCTTTACACACATTATCTACTTTATCTTACATACAGATGAAGAAAGAGGCTCAAAGAAGTTATGTCACTTACACGGAATCCCGAAAGCTCATAAGAGGCAGGGCTAAAATACAACATGGATTTATCTGACTTCCCAGCTCATGTTCTGAAAAGTCTTAACCACTATGCTGCTTCTATAAGAACAAACTTGATATCTTATTTTCAGAGAGCACAGGAAAATAGAAGCTGCAAAGTAAAATAATTTCACAACATGGCTTCAAAAACCAAAGGTGGTTTGCAGCAACAAGAGTACAATAGAACATGGTTTACTGATAAAGGCCAGAATGGATCTGTTACATAATGAGTATCACAATGTTTTAAATAATTCAGTTACCTTACTTCCAAAGTACCATGGTGATCCAAAAACTAATTTTCAGGATATATACGTATATGTATGTATATGTGTGTGTATACATATACATAATTAGAATTCAATGTTTCCAAAAGAGTTATTAACACTCAGAACATGTAAATCTGTGAGAGCCATCCACAACTCATACTAATTATATCAGAATTACTAGTTATATCAGTTACTAGTGATAGAATTATTCTAAGTCATGCAGCTTGGGATACTGTGACATCATTAACCAATCATTTGAAACTTGGTTGTTCATAAGACTATAACCCACCAACTTCTGCAGCCAGTGATTAAGTTACCACAAGGGCATGACTAGCTAAACAATTTTCTATAATAGGGATTGGCAAATGATGGCCTGTGGGTCAAATCTAGCCTGCTGCCTGTTTTCGTAAATAAAGTTTTAATTTGAACATAGCCAGGCACATTCACTTACATACTGCCTATTGCCGCTTTCGCATTACAATGGCAGAGACAGCTGCTACAGGGACCATCTGCCCCCAGAGGTGGAAAATATCTAGTATGCAGTCTTTGACAGAAAAAGGGTGTCAGCCTCTGTTCTAGAATATGGCATACACACTACAAGGGGAATTTGAATTTTTAAAGGGAAATTCCAAAGACCCAGAAATTTTTCTCCTATTTTGTAAATAATAGGGAAGGAAGCTAATATTTTATGAATAAAGATGGAATTTCTAATGCTATAAAAAGAAGATCACATCATACCTCAAACTGACCTTTGGAAATGCAGTACTGAAGTGTTTACCAGGCCCACTGCTCCAGAACAATTGAGAGGTCATCCGGATGCCAGGAGTGTGCTCTCCTGCTTTGGGGCATTTTACAACTTTATATTCTCTTTCTACTTAGGCCTTTAAAAGAGGAGCTAATGAGCTGGAATCTTTTCATTTCTGCTCTCTGGGTCAACTGACATTTAGGAGCTATAACATGAACTTTTTTCTTTAAAAGTTTACTTAAGACCTTTTAAACCTTAAAACCTTCCTAAACGGGTTCCCTTTCATTGGTTTTTACTAAACATATGTTGTTTCCTTCCCACTAAATCACGTTGACCCTGCAGTCGTATATAAATTAGACACAGTCAACCCTTAACAGGCATTCACAACACCGTGTGGCTACGGAGGGACTTTGCTTATCCACTTGTCCTTTGAAAGATTAACTGGGCACCTGGCCTTTATTGGTCTGTACTTGGAATTATTGTATTTCATCTGTTTTCCTTAAGCAGCCTGGGCTTTCGATAAAGAAGGTATTTGCTTGACAGTAGAGCATATTGTATCTCCCCCTGATTCTGAATTAAACTCTAGGAATAATGCCTCCGGTTTTTACACACAGACTGATTACTCCAACCTTCCCTGACTGGATGGAAAGAGGATATTCTGGATGCAAAAGTCAAGGCCTGATCCTTCATCCTCAACTCTAGACTGCATAGGGAATCCCTGATCAAATTTCCAGCAGTTACATGTCAACGTATTAGGCGTTAGGGTATACCACTGAGAAGTCTCTCTAATGGTTTGCAAGTTGCTGGAGAGATTTCACTTGTGCTATTTAAATAACCTAGTCATGTCCCATTGTGCACCATAATATCTCACTGTTGGCCACACAAATCTTAGAATTTTCATATTTTCAACAAATTCAAGAGCAAAGACGTGAATTTAAAAATATACAAGAGGAGTTCACCCCAAGCCAGAACAGAATATACCCTCCACAAAGGAGGAACACATTTTTGGTTGTAAAAAGACCAAATGGTTACCAGAAAAGCAAAACAAACAACAACTCCTAGAACATGTTTACATTACCATGAGAAAGCTGTTGACAAGGAAAACAAGATTGCAGGGTGGGTGAGAAGACCACAACTCTGAGTTCAGATCTTACTAAGAACAATTCATTCATTGTTGTCTGCTGCTCCACTTCCAGGGGGAAATTAACCTCCCTCTCTAAAGTCTGTCCCCTCCAAAAGAGCACTGGCATCAACCCTTATATCTGTAAATTCCTCTCCTGGAATGTCAATTCTCTGGTACTGAAACTGCTAAAATGCAAAAAGAAATGCTTGCACCAATCCTGTGGTTACATAAATCTTGATACGACTGCCTTCAGGCTTGCTTGCAAATACACCAAGTGTGTTCGATACCGGTTTTTCCCTACCAAGCATCCGTCCAAGGAGAAGACCATGTTACCATGAGGGAATGATCTGTTCTAACGTCAGCGTGTCACTAACAAACCAGCTGGAACCAAGAACGGCAGGTCTTTCTCTATAACCATTAGGAAAGATGAATCGTCTTTCCACTGAGGATGCCCAGCTGCTCATGGTAGGCCTGGAGCTGCAGGTATACTCATACCAAAAAGGGAGAGTCGATCTGAGAATGGACTCAGCACAGAGAGAAGAGCTAGGAGACTCAGAAAGACAAATCCCAAATGGCATCGTTTGAGTCCAAGGGGGAAGCACTACCTAATGGAAGAATCATTGTACCTTTTAAGTTAGTTGTAATAAATTCACTTTTTGCCTAAGCCACTTGAAGTTGGGTTACTGTCACTTGCAAAAGGATAGTCACAAATACAAGGCATTTTTACAAATGATCAAAACACAGCAAACTCTATTACGATATGTTTATCAGACATCGAAATTTTGAAGATACGTGATACTTGACAGGAACATTTTGATATGTGAGGAGGAAGGAGGAAGAATCTAGACGAGTAAGCAGAATCCATAAGCTCTGAATGGAATGCAGAATAGTCAGGCACCAGGAAAGAGAGGGTGGTGGGCTGGTGATGGGAGGAGCATTAAAAAAGTGAAGTGGGGGCTGGCCTGGTGTCACAGCAGTTAAGTTCGCACATTCTGCCTCGGTGGCCCGGGGCTCACAGGTTCGGATCCTGGATGCGGACCTGTGCTTTGCTTGTCAAGCCATGCTGTGGCAGGCCTCCCACATATAAAGTAGAGGCAGATGGGCACAGATGTTAGCTCAGGGCCAGTCTTCCTGAGCAAAAAAAAAAGTGAAGTGAGTGGAGGTGGTAGACATACTTTCATCTACTTCACCACCACATTTGGAGTTAGGAATGATTTAGCAAAATGCGAGATCTACAGTTTTATGTAGCACTAAAGCTAAAATACTCCAGCAAAACTATTTCTCCACTGATATTACCTCTGACATGAGTCAATATGTTAATATTTATTACATATTTTTCACCTTTTTAATAAACATCTCTACCACTTATCAGATCAGAGCTTCCCAACCACTTTGCTGAGCTACTGATGGCCTCATGCCCTCTGGATGAACAAGTAGGTCCTGGCGCAACCAAACCCCTGGGCAGGTCACTGTCAACCAAGAAAAGCCAGGAACAGCACCAGTGGGAATCACTACCCTCAAGTGCGTTTTGTTCAAGTCATTTTTACCTCCCTAAGACTTAGTTTCCTCATCTGCAAAAGAGAATAGAATATGGAGTTTATACACTATAGAGATTCGTAGTGAAAATTACAATCAAGATAAAATAACATATGAAGCTTTACTGTGTGGTGCCATAATATAGTAGGTAAGAATTAAATTATAGCTGCTATATTTTCTCTAAACAAATTTTACTTTGTTTGCCAATTATATTTGCATTTGTCTGTAAGTACACATCTTTCAGACTGAAATTATTTTTCCCTAACAAAACATATACATGAAAGAACCTATAAAAAGAAAAGCTTTGATTTTTCAGAATCCTATGTTGTTGTCACTGTTTAAAAACTGGAGTTTCAAAAGAAAAATACTTGGAATCATGTAGACATCTAATTAACCCATCCTCCTAATCAGGTAATTAATTTATAGCAATTATTCACATTGAAATTAGTGGACGCCACAGTAAAACAAAATTGGATTTGAGCAGTAATTTAGGCTATAGTGGTTTTTTGAGTAAATAATATGCATACATGAGATATATTAATAATCTACTTAAATTATGAATTCCTTTAGAGCCTGTTTATGTCCTAATTTCAAAAATGTATATGTCAATCACGCTATTTAACAATGCAATCATAAAGGTCAGTGTACTTTTATAAAAGCTGAAAGAGGTTGAAAAGATTTGCAAAAGGTATTAGCCTCACCTGAAAGCTAGCATTTGGGAGTCAATGGAAAACCTGCGAAGTTGTGAAAGCAAACACAGAAAGAAGTGCCTCTGCATAAAATATTCAGTAAGATACTAAGGCAATATGACACTGGTGAAATGGAAAAAGTGTTCTGCAGAGTGCATATGGAAGAGAAGAACAAAAGATATTTCAGTGGGCTGAAGATTTGTGACTTTATTCTGGGATGAATATAGTAAAAATCAATGAAGAAAAAAATTGAACAAAGGCATAAAAGAGACACTATGTTTTTCTGATAATGAGACTAAATATAAAGATCTTGCTTCTTGTCCATGTGTCCTCTTCCTCTTACCCCGAAACCCACCCACAGCACAGTCTCTACCTTCTCGTTTTTATAATGCACTTTCTGAAATTGAAATAAAACATACAAACAGAAAAACGCAGAGAAACTTACAATTATTTTTGAAGCTTATATACATGGACTCACAGAATATGTATTCTTTCTTTTGGGTTACTTTCACCAAATATTGTGGTTATGAGATTTTTTCCATGTTGTTACATGTAGTAGTAGTTGTGATTGCTGTATATATATATACCTCAAATTTTGGTATTAAAATAACACTGTTATAAACAGCCTGGACCAGTCTTTTCTACTCATTTCTTTTTGGAATATATCTAGGAATGGGATTGCTGGGTGAAAGCTCTGCGCATCTTCGCCTTTAGGATTCCAACCCAGTTGTGCCAACTTACTCTACTACAAGAACTGCTTGGAGGTTTCCATGGGTCCATAACTCCCTCCCTACTTAGGATTTATCATGTTTGTTTCATTTTTAATTTTAACCACTCTTATATGTAGTGACATCTCATTGGGTTCCTTTTTTATTGAGCCCTAATATACATGCAATAAAATGCACAAGATCTTAAGGGTTCAGTTCAATGAGTTTTGACAAATTTATTCACCCATGTTCCCATTATCCAAAGCAAAATACAATATCGAACATTTCCGTCATCCCAGAAACTATTCTTTTGTCTTTTTCCATTCAATTTCACACTCCCACCTAAGGTATTACTGCCCTGATTTCTATCACTATAGACCTCTTTTTGGACTTCAAATAAGTGAAATCCTACAGTCACTTAATCATTTATGTCTTCTTTTGCTCAACATTGTGTGTTTAACATTGTATTTATAAGATTTGTCATGATATGGCATGTATGATCACTATTCATTTCCTTTTTACGGTCAAGCAGTTTCCATTGCATGAATATACCACAGATTGTTTATTCCATTCTTCTGTTGATGAGCATATTTGAATTGTTTCAAATTAGGGTATATTTTGATAAGGTTGTGATGAAGATTTTCATAAATCTTTTCATGGACATATATTTCTATTTATCTTAGGTGAATACCTAGAATGGAATTCCCCGGTTATGGGATAGATTGATTGTATGTTTAACTTTATAAGAAACTGCCAAACAGCTATTCGAAGTATTTGTACAATTCTACATTCCCATTAGCAATTATGAGAGTTATAGTAGCTCCTTAACCTAGCCAACAATTAGCGTTGTCATTCAATTTTATCCATTCTAGTCGGTGTAAAATGACATATCATTGTGGTTTTAATTTGGATTTTTCTGATGATTAATGATATTGAGCATTTTTTTACATGCTTCTGCTTTTTGGTCATTCTTTTGGGAAGTAGCTTTCCAAAGTTTTATCCTTTTTATTGATTTGTTTGTCTTTATAACATTGATTTGTAGAAGTTCTTTATATATTCTAGATAAAAGTCCTTTGTCAGATTTATGCATTGTAAACAGTTTGTTTCAGTCTATGACTTCCCTATTCATTTTCTTAGTGGTTTCTTTTGATAAACAGAAGTTTTCTTTTTAATATTGATAAAGTACAAATCATCAAGTTTTGTAATGACTAGTGGTTTTGTGTTTTGCCCAATAAATCTTTGCCTACTCAAGATGACAAAGACATTTTTCTATGTTTACCTATAGAGATTTTTGGTTGTAGATTTTATATGTAGACTTTTGATCTATCTTGAATTAATTGAATTTTGGTTTATGCAGTGGTGCATGGACTTGATCCAGCATTATTTGTTAAAAAAGCCCTTCCTTTCCCATGGATTTAATTTAGCACCTTGGTTGAAATAGCTGACTGTGTATATAGGTCTACATCTGGAATCATTATTTGGTTCCATGATCTGTTTGTCATTCCTTATATGAATACTACAGTCTTAATGTAGAGTTACACAGGCGGCTTACTTAACTAACTAATATAAGCTTAATTAATGTAGCTTACACAGCTTCTCAAAAGCAGATAATGTATGTCTTTCAACTTTGTTCATTTATAAAACATGTTTAATTTCTTTGCAATTCTATTTTGATTTTAGAATCAGTTCATGAATTTCTTCAAGAAATCCTGCTGGGATTTTGATCGGAACTAAGCCAAATCTATATAAATATAACTATATTTATAGTTCTATTGAACTCTGACTGCTTTAAGATTTATTATTTATCTTTTGTTTTCAGCAACTATGGCATACCTCAGTATATTTTTCTTTGTATTTATGCTACAGGGGTTTGACAGCATTTCTTGAGTCTCTGCCGTGAATTCTCTAACTAGTTTTTAAAAATTCTTAGTCACAATCTTTTCAACTATTGCTTCTGCCCGATTCACTCTTTCCTCCACTTCTCAAATCACATATTTGGTAAACATTATGTTCTTCTCTATATTCTCCACCCTTTTGGAGCTTCTTCCTTCAGTTTGGATATTTTCTTTTGACTATCTTCCAACTTATTCTTTCTTCAGCCATATCTAATCTGCTGATAAACTCAACCACTCAGTTTAATAAAATCATGACTATTGAGATCTTCAGTTATTTTTAAGGCCTAGAATTTACAATTGTTTAATTTCCAGTTCTCTGCTAAAATCCTCCATCTCATCATTTAATGTCTGAAGATATTAATTAATGATATTTAAAAGTTACGTGTCATAACTCTAACATGTGGTTATTCTCTTGGTCAATCTCAGTTGTTAGCTTTTTCTCTTGTGTTTTTTTTGGCCAGTTCTTGAGTTTTTGTGCCTGATTATTTTTTACTGTTTGCCAATGTCGTATAGGAAATTTATATCAATCATTTGAAGCTTTGGCTAATGTCATCTTTCTCCAGAGAGGAATTATTTCTATTATTATCAAGCAGCTGAGTGTATCACTGTAATCCAATTAGGAATTCAGATGATTTTAAACTGGGCTTCAGTTGTTATGAGAGACGGTCTAGTTCCCATTCACTATCACATGTAGAATATAACACCTTTAGATACCAACTGAAAGGTTGGGGTACTTACCAGGCCCTTTAATTCCACATTTTCCCCCAGCTACATTCCCTCAGTCAATGTTTTGTTTTGTTTTGTTTTAGCTTCTCAACCACTGCTTTAGCATTTGGCATTCATTTTAATGGAAAAGGTAGCTCTAGATACTGAAATAACCGCCCTTGCTATTCCTCATTTTCTGGCTCTTGGTTCTTTAACTTCTCAATGCATTGGTATCTTCTTTTATGCCTTAAAGCAGATATTTTTCTAAATATTTTCCTAGCTTATTTAGTTGTTCTCAGCAAAAAGGTTTTCTGAAGTCTCCTACCTAGTCACAGGTAGAAGCAGAATTTCTTTATCATCTCTTAAAAAGTGAATTTTTATACAAGTTACTGAACCAGTTTTCCAACATATTAAAATGTCATCTTCTCTGATAGACCTAGAAAAAGGAAGGTTTTCCTAATATAGATTCAGTTCACTGATGTCTGAAATCATTAGTTGGGATATGTCAATTTTTAATTTGTAATTATGGACGTTGGTTGATGATAAGGAAAAATGCAACTCATGAGTCTAACTTACTGAGAATAAAGAAGGGTGCTCAATTAAATGATGCTCAGCTTTACCTCTGAAACAGGTATGCACAAAGCATACCCAAACCAGCATAGCGAAAACTGAAAAAACTGAACTGAAATTTAAACTACCACCCACAAAAGACAAGACATATCTTACAGTCTGAATGTAACCAGACAGACTGCCTCCCAAAACAAAACCATCCATATTCCCAAAAGGATTATAATAGAAATTACAATCTATACAACATAACGTTAACAATGACCAGAATACAATCCAAAATTAATTGACATGGAAAGATCTAGGAAAACGTGACTCATTTTTTTTTTTTTTGAGGAGGAAAAGCCCCAAAGGTGACTCATTTTTGAGGGAAAAGACAATCAACAGATGCCTAGCCCAAGACGACCCAGATTTTGAAATTATCAAAGACTTTACAGCAGCTGTTATGACTATTACTGTTTGCTATAACTTTTATAACAAATACACCTGAAATGAATACAGAGACAGCAAATATCAGCAGAAAAGTAAAACTATAAAAATTAACTGAAGGGGCCAGCCCAGTGGCATAGCAGTTAAGTTTGTACTCTCTGCTCTGGCGGCCTGGGGTTCTCCAGTACAGATCCTAGGCACAGGTCTATGCACCTCTTATCAAGCCATGCTGTGGCAGGCATCCCACATATAAAATGGAAGAAGATGCACACAGATGTTAGCTCAGGGCCAATCTTACTCAGCAAAAAGAGGAGGATTGGTGGTGGATGTTAGCTCAGGGCTAATCTTCCTCAAAAGAAAAAAAAAAATAACTGAATGAAAATTTTAAAACTGAAAAGTATAATATCTTATGTAAAAAGTTCACTGGATTGGCTCAAAAACAGAATATAAATAACAGAGGGAAGTGTCGATAAACTTGAAGATAGATCAACAGAAATTACTCAAGCTTAAGAACAGAAAAAAGAAAATAAAAGATTGATAAAAAAATTGAACAAGACGTAGGGACCTGTGGAACAACAGTAAAAGGTCTAAAGTAAGTTTTATTGTTATCTCAAAAGTAGAAGATAAAGAGATTAGGGCAGAAATGTACTTGAAGAAATAACATTTGAAAATATCCTAAATTTGGTGGGATACATAAATTTATAGAATCTAGAAACTCAGTAAATTGCAAACAGGCTAAGTTCTAAGAAAATCATGCATAGATACATAATAATCAAGCTGTAAAAAAGCCTAAGATATTACAAATAAACCTAAACACATTACATAGAAAGGGGTTAACAATTTGAATTTCTCATCAAAATTCATCAAGAACAGAAGTCAGTGAAACAACATCTTTGAAATGCTGACAGGAAAAACAAAAACATAAAAACCTTCAACCCGGATTATATATCCAATAAAAATATCCTTTAGGAATGAAAGAGAAATAAAGACATTTTCAAATCAAGGGAAAACAAAGACAATTTGTTGCCAGCCAATCTAAACCAAAAGGCAAAATGTAAGGAAGTTCTTCAGGCTGAAGGAAAATGATACTAGAGAAAAAATGAAATCTTCAGGAATAAATGAAGAGATTGGGAAAATGGTAAGAAAATACATCTTAAAAAAAATCAAACCGATTTTGATAACTAGATACAAATATGAAAGCCTTAAATTAGATTTTTGCCCCTATCTATTGAGATTGCTCAAATGTTATTTTACTTTCAATTTATAAATGAAACCATCAATTCACTAGATGTATGTAGTGGAAGCTGCATTGTGCCATCCAGATGCTTCCTTTTAGGGCAAAAGTACTCATTCCCCAGCAGCCAGGACTTGTTGGCTGCTAAAGGCTCACAGGTGAGACATGCTAAAAAATTGCCCTCATTCAAAAGGAGTTGCCCTACCCACATTGTGCCTCTCTCCCAGGGTCATCCACACTCAATGACTGCTCTGTGTTGCGGTACAAAAGCCCAACTGCCTGGCCTCAACTGGGGAGTCTGAAGGGTCCCTGCAGCTCCACAAGTCCCCGCAGAATCAGCAGATAGCCTTTGTTGTAATCACATCACAGAGCAACTTTTCTCTCTGCGTGATCTCATTTCATCATTCCCTTGTAGGCATTCTTCTAAAGAGAGCTCCCCACAAAACTTGTACATGGAAATCTCCGTCTCCTGGTTTGTTACCTGGGTAACCCGACCTAAGAGAATTTATCATACACAGAACCCCTCTTAAGCTGAGTCCTTTGAAAAAACCTGTGAAAGATGAGGGGGTGAGCAAAGAACAGACATCACAGAAACTTTCAGTTGAAGACGTTTATTTCGATTGTTTTTCTCAGTAGGACTGGCTAAAGAAAACACACTCATGGGTGGACTCCTGTTGAAAGGCAAGGGATAGTGTTGAGATCTGCTTTCTGTCTAGATTCCACCATCTCAAAGATCCATGTATGGGGACATGCATCACTGCCGCTTTGCAGTGCCAAAGATAAAATAATAGAACACTCTTAGAAAACAAAGAAATGAGAAAATGCTCTCATAAGCCATAAAGTGCATACAGAACTAGGAGCTGAGTTATCATAAAAGCCACAGCTATTCACTGGCATTCACAGCAAATAGACCAAATCTTTCTTTAGAGGCAAGGACATGTTTATGCTGGAAGAATCATCTCAAATTCTTTCCTTAGGTCAAGTACATTAAAAAAAAAAACATCAGATGAACACTCTCAATCACTCTAAAATGCTGAGGATTAAAGGTGTTTTGGTTGAGGCTTTTGCTTATCCTATTTCTACCATTTGGAAAAAATTCCAGTCATTCTTAATAATCCCTTTCATTATAGAGCTCCCTAGAGTTTAGACTACACTATTGTACACAGTATCTCATTTCTATTTTTATTACCCATGTAGTACATGATTATTGTAGAATTATGGAAAAATACTGAAAAGCAAAGAGCAGGTAGCTTATAGGTAATCCTAGTATGATGATAAATGTTGCAGGAGACATATTTCCTTTTGCCTTCCTAGTAGCCTTTCCTTCGAAAAAGCACACTATTTTCCTCTAGGAACCTCCAACCCCTCCTCCCCCAATTCAGTCCCAGTGTGGATATGACTTACCCTACTCTTTACTCAAAAAAGAGTATTTGTCTCAGGCATAACTAATCAAATCCCCAAATGACTGACATGAAGCAATACAGGCCAATGAACACTGGGACATCTGAAACAGCAATTGGGAAAGATGTAGTGTTTCATTTCCTTTCCAGCTGTGGATGCTAACGTGGTAGAAAATGGGTTTGCGTATGGCCATCTTCGCCCCAACGTGTGGTGGGCCTGCCTAAGAGGAAAGCTAACACATATAAAAGCAGAGTTGAGGTGAAGCCTTAGAATTCATGACATTTAAGCCTTTCTATCCAGTTGTACCTGAATCTCTTTTGAATTTCTCAGTTTGGGTGAGCAGTCACAGCAAATAGACAGCTGTTTTTTCTTAAGCCTGCTTGAATTTTGTTTGCATTACTTACAGCTGGAAGAGCTCTAATAATACATAACTGTTCATACTTTGCTGATTATTTTTTCCTGGCTATATTTAGATAGATATATACAGTTTAGCAGATAACAGAAAGACAACAAAATTGGGAAATACTTCATTTTTATACAGAAAACTCTCCCAGCATGGCAGGCAAGGAAAATACTATTAATCCTATTTTACAGATAAGCAAACCTGGAAACAAGGGACAAAGTTAAAAAGTCATATTTTGAACTGGAACCTGTACCCTGTTAACATTGGTCCTTCTTTCTTTTCCTTTTGGTGAGGAAGATTGGCCATAAACTAACATCTGTTACCAATCTTCCTCTTTTTCCTTGAGGAAGATTGTCACTGAGATAACATCCGTGTCAATTTTCCTCCATTTTATGTGGGATGCTGCCACAGCATGACTTGCCAAGCAGGGCTAGGTCTGCGCCCAGGATCCAAACCTGCGAACCCTGGGCCACCAAGGTGAAGCGTGTGAACTTAACCACTATGCCACCTGGCCGGCCCCCTTTTGGTATTTTTTTTATATTGCATGACATTGTCCTTCAACTATCTCATCATCCTAACAATTTATTTCCTGAATATTAATAAGGATTACCTACCATGTGAGAGTAAAAGTGGAGGAAGAAAATATGAGTTTATGAAGAACTTAATCAATCCTCAAAATTAGAAATCTAGAAAATAATGATATTGAAAAGAGAGCCAGGACCTGCAAGAATGAGGATAAAGGTTTAAAAACATCCATTCCTTCATTCAACATATATGCGTTTTGTGCTTCCTCTGTGCCAGGGCCTGGGTCAGAACTCGGTATGTCACTGTGATCAGACCCTAACTGGTTCCTGCCCTCATGGAGCTACAGACAGAAGAAGGAGAGGAACACGTGAGGGTACGTACACAAACGACATGAAACTTTTAACTCTGACATATACGATGTAGGGGAGATATTCTGGTGCTAAAAGAGTTCATAACAGGGCAATTTGATGTAATGAGGAGAGTAAAGGAAGGTCCGTGGGGGGAATAAGACGTACACTGAGATCTTCAAGATGAGCCAGCTTCAAGGGGGATGGAAAAGTATTCAAACTGAGGCAGCAGCAGGTGCAAAGATCCTGTGAAGGGGGAGGGTCTATGAAGAATATGTAAGACTATGAGAAGGGCTGCGAGTCTGGGCTAGTCAGAGCAAAGGGTACCATGACCAAAGGTGGGGTTAGCTTTGGTTTTTTCAAAACTTAGATTTGGATGATTAGGTGTTAATTTTTCAAAATAGACTTACTCTATTTTCTCCCAACATATAAGTAGACAGACATTTTTTTCCATGCAAATTAGCTTCCTATTGTTAACAAAAATATTCCTAAAGAAAGAATTCTTTCAGAAGAATATAACTGAGTTAACATTTTCTTCCTTTGCAACATGTAGCCTGACTTTCTCTTGCTTCAATTTAAGCTATTTTAAGATAATACCTTTTCCGTGCTGATCTTTCCTAGAATTATACAATTTAGTTGTGGAAGAGAACTTAAAGATAGTCTAAAACGGTCCTTTAATATTAAGGATAGAAAAACTAAACCCCCACCCCAATGTGATTTATACAAGGTCACCCAGTTGAAATGGCACAAGTGACTAGTTATTTCTCAGAAAACAATTTTTGCCAAACTAAATCCCAATTTCTATATCTGACCATTATCTTGTCAATCCTTTAATCCTTTTCATTGACTCTCCCGTTTTCCCATATCTTTGTTAAGCTGTAGAGCTCAAAGCATGTCACATAGTACCTAATGACAGCGTACTGAAATAAAACACAGTAGGTTAGATTCCTGCAGTTTTTCACAGTACATTCCTAAAATAAGTGTGCCTAAATGTTACGAATGTGTGTGATATCACTATCTGAACAAGACTATAAATTTTCTTACAGATATGTAAAAAGTTCTGTCTTAATACAACCACAGTTGACTTTGTAAACTATGTATTAGGAGGTATAGACTTTTCAGATAATCTTTTATTAGGAAATAGTCAAAACAGTACTTTTGAAAAGAGATCATAGATAAAACAGCGGCAAAGAAATAACATTTGTAATTACACAGTGAAAACTATCTGTTATTAATTATTGAAATTTTCCTTTTCTTTGATATAAGTTAAATATTTTACAGTGAATTATCTAAGAATTAATAGATTTATTGATTGTTTGGGAATTCACATTTGTCATATATTCAACCATTTTCCCTTGTTCTTAAATCTTTTTCAAAATCAGTTTGAGAGTTTAAATCTGCACTGGTTTTTACCTATCATTTGTTTATTTTATTTTTTTGGTAATGAAATGGATTAAAAATTCTGAGCAATTATAAATGGAATCATCCTTCACTTATTACGAAGTAATTATGCCTAGAAAAATATTGCTTTTGAATAAAGTGTCACAGAAGAGATAAAGTAACCTAAAAAGCAATTCCTTCTCCATATTGTACACAAATTAATATATTTATTGTAGTAATATAGGCATTTAATAAAAATTGGAGTACATAAAAATGCACAATGAAAAGCAATCATCCTCCCAATTCCACTATTTATACCAATTTTCTTTGTACCGTTGAGTAACAGTTTTACAGTCTATTTCTTGTGCCATCAATCTCAGTGAATGCAGCGGTTCCGTCCAGGAGGATGGCGTGATCATCCTCGCCCCTCTACTCCATCCTCTCCCACTACTTTTCATCTTCTACCTTTTCTCAAATATCTCTTTGCATATTTTAAGGTGAAAATTAACATATTCTATATTCATAATTTTTGCCTGAGCTTTTGTATAGATTCATTAATAGAGTTGAAAGTCAATAAGCTGTATCAACATTATGAAGGTCTTAAGGTCATTTAAGTCTTTGCCAGATGGGGAACTTTTTACTTTCCTGGGCCAATATTATGATGCTGAGTAGCTCTGAGGAGAATATTTCCAGTTTAAACAGATACCCTTTTACTGCAAACCATTCCACGTATTAGTTTGCTTCACATTTGGATCATGATTTTGCCAAACAAAATTTGATTTTTCCTGGACAATCTAATTGCCTTTCCTTTTTCTTCTTGACCAAAAGCCAAAACAATAAAAAGCCTCACCATAGATCCAGTTTATCATATATCTATTGACAAAAATATCGCATATTATATAAGGTATTTTTTTCCCAAATATATAAATTCCAAAGTGTTATAATCTGCTCCAATCTAAGATTAGGGTCCCCTGGCCCAAAGCTATTAATCTAGAACTCCTCTGCTCTCCTAGGCTATATTCATACTTTCCTGGATCTCATGAGCTTTGTTTTCTTCCTCATTTTGCTGGAGTATTTATGAAAATCCTAAGAAAAGATACACAAGTGGTAAATGTTAAGAGTCTTGGACATTTTAAATGTTCCTAATTGATTAATATTTCACATGGGTAGAGAATTCTTGATTTAATATAGTTTTTTTCCTCAGAACTTGAAAGGCATTGCTTCATTAACTTGTATCATTCCAAGTTACTGCTACTTGCCTACTTTTCTTTACTTTGTATATATCCTATCTTGTTTTTTTTATTTTTCTACTTAATTGTTTTAGGATCTTCTCACCATTCAGGACATCACATAAATGTGATTAGGTGTAGCTCTTTTCACATTCATCAATGAACCCTTTCATTTTAAAGACTCATAGATCCCTTCCATTGTGGAAGATTTTCTTGTGTAATTTCTTCGATGGTTTTCTCTTCTTTATTTTGCTAACTCTCTTTCCAGGGCTATAACTCAGATGATGAATGTTGTATAATACTTCTCTGTTACCTCCCAAGGAAACTACCTACACTCAAATTCTTGTCTCAATTTCTGCTCTTGCAGGAGACCAAATTAACACACCATGTAACACGGAAATAGACTTTAATTGCTTCACATATTAAAAGTATAAATAAAAGTAGCCTGGTTGGGCAAGTAAGAACGAAGCAACATATTTGTATCTTAAGTTAATGATTTTTAAAACTTCTATTTTATTCCAGTTTGCACCTGAAACTATACAGTTTCTTTCACTTTTCTGAAAATGATTATCAGAAATCAGAGGCAGAAGATGAAGAAACTTCTGCACTACTTTTTAAAATGAAAAAATAAGAAATTAATCTATATTTTTTAACAACTGGTGAAGAAGTTCTGGGTACAGGGTTGAGGTGGAGGACTGCAAGAATAACACAAAGTTGCCATTCTCTAACGCCCTAAAATAAGCTGCCACCTGCTCCAAATAAATAAATTAATTAAATAAATAGCAAAAACAAAACAAAACGAAAATACAAACAAGGAAAAGGGGAGAACTTAGAATAAGCTTGAAGAACTTGTAGAAAAGAAAAAAAAAAACAGAAGATCCTTTAGCAGATAATAGTGACAATAGGAGATAAGCTACTTGATTCCTAACACTGATCTCACCTTTTAGAACTAATGAGTTAACAAAATCCCATGATTTCTCACTATAAATGCTTCCCTAAATCTGGAATGAAACACATGAATGGGCATCCATTTTATTTTTCCTTCCTGTTCTGAGGAGTAATGGAATCTGAAAGTGAACATAAGGAAGATAACAAAGGGAATGACCCAGTCAACTAAAGGTTCCAGGGTTACCTGTTAGATTGAGGAAAAAATTCCAGAGCCCAAGGTAGTCCTTCCACGAGAAAAGTATCAGCTTTCCAGTTAGACAGTGACATCTGCTTCAGGACGTGAACTGAAATCTCAAAAACAGAGCATACACCCTCCACTGAATTCTCCCCCTCGCCTCACCTTCACGACCCTTATCCTATCATCCCCTCGCAAACTGCGGGAACAGGGTTAAGATACACAATCCTCAACCCCCATCTCTAGCTCGGAGAGAAAACAAACTAGTGTCAGATATTAGAGGAGGAGAGTCAAGATTCATTCATTCTGTGTAACAGCAAAAGAACGTATGGGCAGAAAAGCCTAAGCATAACCAAGATGAGAGAAACAATTATGGCAACAATGTAAATAGACCACAAAGGAGGGGAGGGAGGAAGGGAGGGAGGGAGGGAGAAATAAAAAGGAGGAGAAGTGGGACGTAATAGGAAAGCAAGTAATCCAATTCAGAAAAATTAAAATCTCAAAGAAAAAATAAAACTCCTCATAATTGCTTCACAATAGAGGACAAATTAATAAGAACATGCATTCAATAAAACAACACACAGCAATAAAATAAATGACAGTATGAGATGAAAATCAGATTGTGGACTCCCTACGCAGAAACACTGAAGGGCAAAATGGCATCATCCTCATAGAGCTAATAAATAAATTAAAAACAGGAAGGAGCCAACCACAAGCCACACTGAAAATTGAATTGTTGACATAAAAGGAAGACTTCAGCAAAGTGAATAAAATGAAAAAGTCAAAGGGATTAACATTAGAGAGACATTATTTGGCAGAAAACTAAAGAAGCCAGCAAAGGAGATGCAACTATATAAGGAATTTTTCTTTAAATGAAGAAAAACTACAGATTGAAATAACCCATCACGTTTCAGAGAAAGTTGATGTAGACATTTCACATTGGAAACAGCCGGTTAGTACCATAAAGATAAAGAAAGAATTCTTTAAGCACTGAGAAAGAAAAAATACCAACCAACCTCTAAGGGAGAAAAATCAGGCAGGCTGGCTGTCGATACCCCTGTGGCAAGATTCAATGCCAGAAGGCAATAGAGCCACATCTATAAATGTCTGAGAGAAAGCAAACATAAACCAAGAATATTATCTACACTGAAAATGTCATTCAGTTATTTGAAAAAACACAGTTGTGAGTGGGGAGACCTGTAAGAAGACCCGCATCCTAACTGTTCATGATAGGGAAATACAGGATAAAGAACATGAACCTGACCACCTAATGCATTTTATCATGTCCTTTTTAAACCCAAAGGATCATTTATGATGTACTTCTTGTAATGAAGAAACATTTATCTGAATTTCATTTGTTTACTCAATTTTGAGTCTTTCTTTTATTAAATTTAAAAATTAAACTTAATACTTCTCAATTAAAACTAGCAGGGGCCAGCTCATTGGCGTAGTGCTTAAGTTCACATGCACCACTTTGGCAGCCCAGGGTTCACCAGTTCAGATTCTGGGAGGAGACCTATGCACCACTTATCAAGCCATGCTATGGCAGGCACCCCACATACTAAATAGAGGAAGATGGCCGCAGATGTTAGCTCAGGCAGGGCTAATCTTCCTCAAAAACAAATAGCAGTAATTATATGATTTCTTTTAAATCTCTGACTATCTATCTGTCTATCTATCTATCATTCTATTTACCCTTCTACTACATGTAAAATATGAAATGATAGTCACCTAATGTTCATAGTGTGGATAGGGTTTATAGTTTATTCTATTGTCATTATTTTTATTTTGATCTTACAATCACTTTATAATCGTTGGATTATTTTATTCTCTATATTGAGCGGGTATGATTTTAACAAAATAATCGAATAAATTAACAGAGACAGAGAAAGAAGAAGAAAGAGGGGAAGGGGGGGAAGGAGGTAAAGAAAGCAAACAAATAGGCTAAGATTTCCACAGCCATAGAAAACATGGATGAGCATTAGTTTATTATACACACTTTTCTGAATTTTATAAATATTCAGAAGTAGTTTTTTAACAAAATCAATATTTTTGAAATTCTGCTTTCAGCAGAAAATTCTTCTTACAATTACGCTTCCAAGAAGCTCAAGAGACAGCCAAATATTTACAAATATATAGCGCTAAGAGTCAGTAAGCTAACCTAAAAAGCTAGAAAAGCGCTTAGGAGAAAGAAAAGGAGTTAAAGACATTGTTTTCCCAACTTTTTCATCACAAAATTGATTAAGGCCTGGTTGTACATGTTTTAAGCAGAAATTTTAATGTCAGAGAGACGTCAGTTTTCTCATCTTTCCACACTGATTCTGCTTTACCTTCACATGAGCTAAGACACGGAATCCAGCCCCTTCACTGGTTTCCAAAAGAAATCTGAAAATACCAATTTCTTTTCATAAATTTTATGGCCTTTACTAAGATTTGGGGGTTACTAGATGTACTCAAATTACATTGCAACATATTTAACTTGAAAGACATCACCTCAACTTTTCTTTAAAGTTCCTTCCTTTGGTGCTTTTGGCAGTGGATTCTTCTTTAAAGATTGGCACCTGAGCTAACAACTGTTGCCAATCTTTTTTTTTTCTGTTCTGCTTTTTCTCCCCAAATCCCCCCAGTACATAGTTGTATATTTTAGTTGTGGTTCCTTCTAGTTGTGGCATGTGGGACGCTGCCTCAGAGTGGCCTAACGAGTGGTGCCATGTCCACACCCAGGATCTGAACCAGCGAAATCCTGGGCCTCCACAGCAGAGAGTGTGAACTTAACCACTTGGCTATAGGATAAAAATCCATGTCCCAGAAGGGCATTCTTATACAAGCTTCTACTCTGGGATACTCCTTAGGTAATTAAAATCTCTCTCCTCATTATAAAGCATAGCTCTTCAAACATGGCCCAGGTCCTACTGCCATGTTTCCATGCCCAAGCTGGCCACTGCAGGGAGCCACCAGTTAACTATAAATTTATTACAGTAGTCTTATGCCCTTGGAGACTTTTAATATACAACAGAGCAATTCTATTGGTTCATTTTGATTTCTTCCTTGTGGTAGACAAATTCTAAGATAGTTCCCAAGCTTCTTGACCCTTGTTGTACACACTCTGAATAATTTCCTCCCCTTGAATGTAGGTGAGACCTGTGAATACCATCGGACAGTCTTTCCTTGATTAGGTTATACCATACAACAGATATGATGTGATAATCGCTCCCATGATTATCCTATGTTACAGAAGACTCTGCCACTGGATATTAATGAGAGCTCCTCGTGCTGATTTTGAAGAGGTAACCAGCTACGTTGTGAGAGCAACACATGGCTAGGCTTTGAGGACAGCCTCTAGGAGCTGAGAGTGAAGCCCAACCAACAGTCAGCAAGGACTTTGAGCCTTCAACCTCAAGGACCTAATTCTGCCCCAAACGAGAGTGATCTTGAAAGAGGAGTCCAAACCTCAGATGAAATCGCAGCCCCAGCCAACATCTGAATTTCAGCCAAGTGAGACCCCAAGCACAAGACCCAGGTGGCACGTATCTATACTCTTGGCCCACAGAAACTATGAGACAATAAATTGGTGCTCTCTTAAGCTGATAAATTTCTGGTAACTTTTACAAATCAATGGAAAACTAATATATTTGGGAAAATGAGCAAGAATAAGTAAACAATAAAAATCAGAATATAGAAACAAGTGAACAAATATATGTAGGAAAAAGTAGACGAAAATTCAGTAAAAATACAGAATATTCAAACAATACTGTCAATCAATTTGAATTAATTTGTATAGAACATTATTACAGTCATCATGCACAAAATACAATTTTTTTCTTCACGTTCTCATGGAGCATTCACTAAGATTTACTGTGATTTGGATCATAAAAAATGTATCAACTTATTTAAAATAAATGTAAGAAGATTGAGTTTAAAAATCAAAGAAAATTTTAAAAAGAAACAATAAAAATAGAAAATTAATGAATTAAGTAAACAAATAATAGATAAATTAATAGTCAGAAACTGAAACTTTGAAAGGACTAACAAAATTGATAAACTCCTAGCATGATGGACCAAGAAATAGAAAACACAAATGACTCAAGTGAGGAATGGAAGAGGTGGCATCAGAACAGATCCTGCAAATATGAAAAGGACAATAAGAGAATACTATGAACAACATTGTGCTAATAAATTCAGAAATTTAGATGAAATAAATGCCTTGAAAAATAAAAATTACAGAAACTGTCACAAAAAGATACTGAAAATCTGAATAGCTCTAGACAAAGTTGAGTTCATAATCAAAAACCATCCCACAAAAAACTCTGGCTCCAGATGCTTTCACTTATGAATTCTCTGAAGCACTTAGGAAAGAAATAACACCAATCTTACGTGACTCTTTCAAATTAAAAGTAAGAAGGAACACAACCCAATTTGATTTACGAGATAAACGAATCCTGACATTAAAACCTGACAAAGAAAATAAAAGTAGACCAGTTATCACTCATGATCATAAACACAAAATGCTTCAAGCAATACTAGCAAATAGCATCGAACAATATATGAAAAGATAATACATCATAAACATTTAGAGTTTATCCCAGGAATACAAGGTTAATTTAACATTAGAACATCAATCAATGTAAATGACAATGTTAACAGACAAAAGAAGGAAGAAAAACAAAACATCCTTATAATAATTCGAATGATAAAAGCTTTTTAGCAAACTGGAAATAGAAACTTCCTCAATCTGACAAAAATCACCTAAATCTGTACGTAATGGGGAAAGATTAAAGGCTTTGCCCCTAAAACAACAAACAAGACAAGGACACCTTCTCCCACCACTTCTATTCAACATTGTACTAGAAGTCCTAGCCACTAAAATAAAACAAGAAAAAGAAATTAAAAGCATGTGGAATGAAAAGGAAAAATTAAAACTTTATTCTTTTTTTTTTCTCTGAGAAAGATTAGCCCTGAGCTAACTACTGCCAGTCCTCCTCTTTTTGCTGAGGAAGCCTGGCCTTGAGCTAACAACTGTGCCCATCTTCCTCTACTTTATATGTAGGACCCCTACCACGGCATGGCATGCCAAGTGGTGCCATGTCTGCACCCGGGATCTGAACCGGTGAACCCCGGGCCGCTGAGAAGCGGAACGTGCGCACTTAACTGCTGCACCACCAGGCTGGCCCCTAAAACTTTATTATCTCTACATGACATAATTTTGTACATACAAAATACCAAGAATTACCAAAAATACTAGAATTAGTGAATTCAGCAAGGCAAAGGATATAAAGTTTATCTAAATTCAATCATAGTTCTATCTTTATTAGTGAGCAATTGGAAAATAAAATTTTGACAAAATCATTTGCACATCAAAACATCAAATACCTAGGAATAAATTGAGTAAGATCCCTATACTGAAAACTACAGACCATTGTTGAGGGAAACCAAAGATGATCTAAATAAATAGAGAAATGTACCATGATATAGATTAGAAGACATCAATGTCTTTTCTCAACAACTGGTTGAACTAAATCCCAATCAAAATCATAGCAGGATTTTTAAAGAAACTGACAAACTGGTTCTAAAATTTATAATGAAATGCCAGCAATCTGATATACCCAAAGTAATCTTGAAAGAGAAGAACAGTGTTGAAAAACTCTTTCTACCTAATTTCAAGACTGTGGAGGAAGCTATAGGAATAAAGACAGTGTTCTATTGGTATAAGTATGGGTAGATAGATCAATGGAACAGATTAGAGAGTACAGATACCCACACATATTTTGCCAATTAATTATTGACAGAGCTTCAAATCCTTTTCATGAAGAAAGGACAACCTTTTAATGAGTGCTTTTGGAAAAGATGAATATCTGTAAGGAAAAAAAATGAACATCAACCACTACCTTACACCCTACACAAAAATTAATTTAAGAAGAATCATTGACTTAATTGTAAAATTGACAGTCATGAAGCCTCTTGGAAGTTTCTTTATGATCTCTCAGGACACATAAAACAATAACCATAAAAGATTTTTTAAAATGGATAAATTGGTCTGCATCAAAATACACAATTAAGAAAATGAAAACGCAAGCTACAGACTTGGAGAAAATATTTTTAATGTATAAATCTCACAGAGGACTTATATCCACAATGTGTATAATTTAAACTGCTGCAAATCAATAATAAAAAGAAAAACAACCCCAAAAAAGGTGCAAATGTCTGAATGTCTGAATAGACACCTCACAATAAAAGATGTACAATGGGTCAATAAGAAATGAAAAGATGTTCAACACCATCAGTCATTAGCAAACACAAACTGAGCGCAGAATTAGATTCCATTTTATATGCACGTAAATGGTTAAATTTCAAAAGACTGACAACAACAAATGTTGGCAAGCAGGTAGAGTAACAGAAGCTTTCATACATTGCTGATGGGAACATAAAACATTGCAACAACTTAGAACATATGCTTGGCAGTTTCTTATAAAATTAAACATATCAGCACCCTATGACAACCCCATGACACAGAAATTTCACACTTAGATCTTCACTCAGGAGACACGAAGACATATCCAAAACTGACTTGTCTAAAAATGTTCTTAGCAGACTTATATATGATAGCCCAAAACTAGAAAAGATACAAATGTCTATCTTCAGGAGAATGGTATAAATAACTTGTAGCATATTCATACAATGGAATACTAGTTGACAATAAAAAGAAACAAACTATTCATATATGCAACAACATGGAAGAATCTCACCGTTTTGTTGTGTCAAAGAAGCCAGACACAAAAGAATATACTCTAAGAGCCATTTCTACGAAGTCAAGGCACTGGCACAAGTAATCTTTGGTGATAGAAATTAGAATGTGTGACTTCAGTGAGGAGATTGACCAGAAAGAGGCAGGAGGGTACTCAAAAAGTTCTTTGCCCAGTTTTGGGTGGACACAACTGTTAAAATGCATCCAAATGAACATCTGACATCTGTGCCTTTTATTGCATGTGAACTATAACTCAATTTTAAAATGTGAATGGGATCCTTTCACAAATGTTCAAGAAGTTATTTTTAATGTTCTATTATTAATTTTATTTATACATACAAATTAATTTTCTTCTTAAAAAGCATTTCTGGTACTTAACAAAATGCCCTGTCTGGAACAAAGTGCTGGTATGATTCTGCCAGATAGAAAATAATGTTATCATTGTGTCTCATTACATGTTATTATATGGATAGATGATTTTATGGAGCCTAAATTACCCGTGTCTTTAGTACTAATTCTGACAGCCACAACAATGCAAGTAATTGTATCTATCACTTCTTTAATGGCTTGGGGAAGTATTAGGCACTTGATGTGTTGTCTCAGGTACTCCTCACAACAACCTCATTTTGCCAGTGAAGAAAATAAGGCTCAGAGCAGTTACATATCTTGCCCAATGCTCATGGTGTATAATTCCAGCCTATTTTTGAAGACAGATCTAATTGCACAGCCATTACTCTGTCTGGTATACAACACTGTCACTTAATTGGACTAACTTGACATCACTTCTTCAATATAAAGAACTTTTATTGATATTCTTAAATTATTACAGATTGTTTAGTTCAACCAATTGTTACCAGTCAGGGTTTAATTAGAAATAAAACTAGGACTCTCTCTCTCTCTCTATACACACACACACACACACACACACACACACTACTATATGTGCATATAGCAATTATAAAATATAAAATTATATTAATAAAATTATATATGCATCTACTAATAATTATACAATATATGACAATTTTATATAACAATTTTACAAAATAAAAATAATATATTCTGACAGCAATGATAATATCTCCAGGGATTTGCCCTTACTCAACTGTGGAAGCCGGGTATGCAATCTCTATAAGGCTGTTGTCTTGATGTCTGATGCAGGCAATTTGGAAAAGAATGTTGTAAAACTGGGGAGATCTAACAAGCTGAGACCCACAAGTGTGAGCAGGAGCCCAGGAGGACTGGCAAAAATCTGCACCAATTCTTGTTGTCTTTCATCTTGATGCTGTGAGTGTCCAGCAGAAGCCAGGACCTTTCATCATGGTGCTAAAAACATGCACCTGGCCCAAAGTCAGAGAAGGTGAAGGAGGATCCCGGGGAAGACTGAGCAGCTATAGGCCCATCTGCTGCCTCATACCAAGAGGTGAGCCAGAAGATAAGTGACAATATTCCGAAATGGCTGCTGCTTTGCTTCTGCCCCTCAGATCGCCCACAAGAACCTCTCTCATGGTGCACGCGAACTGGAAACATACAAGAAAAGGAATTCTGAGAGATGAAGTTTAGCCTAGCCACGCTGACACTTTATAAAGCTACCATGAGCCATTTGCACATGAATTCTGCCTATAATCAGGCCTAGCCAATTAAAACATAGTGTAGAATTGAAGAGGGCATGTTTCCAGAGTATGGTATCTTACTTGAGTGTTTAGCTGTGTGATCACGGACAAACTACCAGAATTCTCTGGACTGGGAATTCTCACACAGAAAATAAAGATAATAACAGTACCTATTAATAACATTTCTGTTAAGAGTAAGAGAGAAGACACATGTCAAAGAAAACAGCTTAGAACAGAGCTTGGCACATGACAAAAAAATCAGTAAATGTAACTATTATTATTACAGAATGAACAAAATCTCTGAAATCACACAAGTAGAATCCTATACTTTGGTTAAGTTAATCATTACAATATCTTATCATTGTGAACCTATAAAATTACAACAGCATATACCTCTGTAAACTTAGTATACACATATAAATGTAAATATAAATATATATGCTTATCAAATTGCTGAAAATCTGCTTGTAGTGGTAAAAGTTCAGTGTAAAATAGACATTTATCAAGTAAGTCACAGTGCTAATAAATCCTATTTAATAGAAGAAACTAAAAATAGCCTATCACATTACAGTGCTTCTGTACAGGATTCATAATAAGAGCAGGGCTTTGCACTTTTTATATATGTGTGTGTGTGTGTGTGTGTATAACATTGCTGTACAAGTAGAGTGTTCCTGGTCTCAGTCTACTTAACAATTACATTCTATAACACAGCAGTTGATATATGGCATTTTAGATAAAGAGGGAAAAGAATGCTCAGCTGAGCTACAGCTAAGTTATTTAGTAGTTTGAGAAACAGAAGGGGAGCAAATCACTTTTTTTTTTTTTGCAGGGAAAGATTTGCCTTAAGTTAACATCTGTTGCCAATCATCCTCTTTTTCTTTTCTCCCCAAAGCCCCAGTGCATGGTTGTATGTGCTAATTGTAAGTCTTTCTAGTTCTTCTACATGAGCCACCACCACAGCAAGGCAACTGACAGATGAGTGGTGTGGTTCTGCATCCAGGAAGTGAACCCAGGCCGCCAAAGCAGTGAGAGTGCTGAACTTTAACCCCTAGGCCATCAGGGCTGGCTTCTGAATCACTTCTTTATATTCAGTCTGCATGTCCAACCACAACATTGGCCAGAAAAACTCACCTGATATTCCATGCAACCCAGCTACCTAAGCACAAATGCCTGCTCAACTGTGTAATGATTCAGGAGAATGGGATCCACCTTTATTTAACTCTATACAAAATACATTTATCCATGCACAAAATCCTAAGGAATCTAAAAGAGAGCTAAGAAAAATAATGTGAGTTTAGCAAGGGCTCAATCTACAAGGTCAAGGGGCTGGCCCTGTGGCCTATGGTTGTAGTTCAGCATGCTCTGCTTCAGTGGCCTGGGTTTGGTTCCCAGGCACGGACCTACACCACTCATCAGCAGCCATGCTGTGGTGGCAACCCACATACAAAACAGAGGAAGATTGGCACAGATGTTAGCTCAGGATGAATCTCCCTCCAACAAAAAGAAGAGAATTGGCAACAGAAATTAGGTCAAGGAAAATCTTCCTCAGCAACAAAACAGAACAAAACACACAACAAGGTCAATATGAAAAAGTCAGTTGTGTTTCTGTGCACTAGCAGAAACCAATTCAAACTTCAAATATATATTTTAAAAACACTATTTATTGAGGACTCTACAACTAAAATGCTTAGAAATAAATTTGACAAAATATGTTCAAGATATGTACACTGAAACTACAAAATATTGCTTTAGAATAATTATAGAAGGCCTAAATAAATGGAGAATCAAACCATGTTCATGGGTCAGAAGACTAAATATCCTTAAGATGTCGATTCTTTCCAATATAGTCTACAGATTCAACAATTAAATCAATCAAAATCCCTGCAGGATTTTTTGTAGAACTTGACAAGCTGATTCTAAACTAGTCTTTTGTGTTAGATCCTATAGAATGCAACAGAGTGTTAAAAAGCATAGCTACTGAGTGGGATAAACTTGGACTTGAACCTGTAACTATGCTCTTTACTGACTGGGGGACCCTGGCCTGCTCAGTTAAAGTCTCAGAACTTGAGTTTCCTCATTTGTTAAATGGGAATACTCTTAGCACCTACCTCATAGCTTGTTACAGGACAAACAAAGTGCATAGCCACCATGAACATGAATATTAGTTGTTATTATAGTTGCTGTTGTTGTCTTTATATCTGAATGGTTCCTGGTAATGTATTTATTACACCATTTCCATCATCATGAAACAATTTGAGGTTGTATAAGACTTGTGAAGGTAGATATTTCACTTGATCAAAACACTATATAAGCCAAAAGTCAGAATACTTCTTTATTAAATAAAATATTCAGATCTAAAGCTACTTAAACTCTTATCCACAGAGATTTCCCCAAATTGCTAAATGTGAGCCAATAAAGAATTCTTTGTCAATGAATATCTTATTTTCTCTTATAACTTTATGTGATTCTATTATAAAACAGAATCAATGTTCTCTTGGAATATATTTTCACATGTATTCTAGTTCCCACATCACTAGTCTTTTATCCAAGATATGTCAGCTGTGAAATACATCTAATTTTATACTGAATTGAAGATAATGGGATAGAAATATATTGTACATGTCCTCACTCAAAATTAAAAAGAAATGACGATGGAGAGATGATGATGAGGATGATGAAGATGATGACATATGGATAGATACATCTTATTTTTCTTCAAGTAAAAATCTTCACTTGAAAATCAAATCCAGCAAACTAGTATGCAATGCTTTCTTTTCATGACAAAATCATTTTTCCCTTTCCTGAAATCTGTCACTTAGAGACTAGGTCTATCAAAGAAATCATTCCTCTTTGGAAGCCTGAAAATAACTTTTCCACCAACTATATACCTAATACATAGAGCAGCATGAGTATTTGGTGAAAAATTGAGTTTTCCTCCCCTTTGTTGTTCATCTTTCATTCCAACATGAAGTTTTGTGATTAGACATTAAAGTTCCATATTTCATTCCAACATGAATTTTTGTGATTAGACATTAAAAATATGTTTCTTTCATCCCAGATGTAGGATAGAGAGTGAAAATAAATTTGCCTTAGAGTTAGGCAAATACCAAAAGCCACCTCAAATATCAAGTTAAAGACACTATCAAAATTAAAGCAGATGGGGAAATTAGTTATTTGTTACAATATTAAAAAATGTGGACATCTTGTCCCCTTCTTCTTACCATCACTTCCAACTCCACTCCACTGGAGCTAAACTAGATATTTGAAATCCATACTTTATGATCTCCTTTGGATTAAGGTGTTTAAAGCCAGCATTAACACTCAAATATTAATATTTTCTTAGATAGTAAGTGGATTAAATACTATCCTCCATTGAAGAAGGCATGAATAAATGAAGGATATCCCATATTCATGGATAGCAAGATTCAGTATTATAAAATCTGTCTTCCTCAAAATTTATGTACAGTACTAATGCAATCTCTCAATGTCTCAGCAGTTTTGTGTGGAAATTGACCATTTACTCCACAATATTATCATGATGCAAAGCCAAGAATAGCCAAGGCTATGGTTGAAGAAGAAAGATTAAGGATTTATGGTACCAGATGGCAATATACTTATTATAATTAAGACAATGTGGTATTGATGCTAGGATAGGCAATAGACCAATAGAACAGAACAGATTTGATAATCAGATCCACACATACATGCTCACTTTATTGGTAACAAAGGTGATAGTTCAATGCAGCGTAAAATAATTGCCTTTTTCAAAAGTGTTTCTGGGTCTAAGGGTATTCATATGGAAAAAATAAATCTTGTAACACTCCACAACTTACACAAAAATAACTGCAGATCTAAATATGAAAGCTAAAATGGAAACCCATCTGGAAAATAACATAGGAGTATATCTTCAAGATCTCAGGTAGTCAAAGTTTCCTTAACAAGACACTAAAAGAACCTACTATGAAATCAAAGATCAATAAATTGGACTTAATTAAATGTCTAATTTTGTAAATTTAAAGATAGATAAATTGAATGGTGAAAAAGCAAGCCACAAATTTGGAAATGGTATTTGCTATACATCTATCTGACACAGAACTTGTATATAGACTGTATAATAGATATATTGATATATCTTGTAGGTATCTTATCTTAGAGATATATGTATCTTCAATAAGAAAAGTACAGAAAAGCAAATAAAAAAATCAGAAGAATACTTGACCTGTCAGTTCATAAAATGTATGTGTGTGTATGTGTATATTCAAGTGAAAAGCTGTTCAACCATAATAGTCATCAGGGAAATGTAAATTAAAACCACAATGGAATACGATTATACAACCAAAGGCTAAAACAGAAAAGACTAACAATGTCCTATGTTGTTTAGTGTGTAGAAAACCTAGAATTCTCACATGATGAGGGTATGGGTGTAAACTGGTATACTATTTTGGAAAGCTATTTCCCACTACTTATTACATGCATACTCTATTACTTAGCCATACGTCTGGATTTTCAATTACCTGGAAATGCAAATGTTCATCCACATTAGAATAGATAAATAAACTATCGTATTATCAAACAATTGCATGCTTTACAGCAATGAGAATAAGTAAACTACAATGACATACAATAACACAGATAAACCCTTGAGGCATAATGTTGAGCAAAAGAACCAGACAAAAACATCAAACAGGCATTGCTCCACTTACAAAAAAATTTGAAAACAGGCAAAACTAATCTTGGATATTGGAAGATAGGTAGTGGTTATATTTTGAGGGGAGGGGGATGACAGAGAAAAAGTAAAAGGGGGACTTTTGCGGTGCTGGTAATGTTCTATTTCTTGATTTGGATACTGATAATATGGATGAGTTCATTCTTTGAAAATAGTTAAGCTGCATATTAAGCATTTTTTATGTAAGTTTTAAAAAATATTTACAAAGAACATATTCACTCGAATTAAAAGATTTTAAAAGTGGCTACCTCAAGATGGTATATTTTATTTTCATTTGGTGTTCTAACCTACCTGGATGTGATTTGTTTTATCATATACAAATTTTATTTTTATATATAAAAATTTTTATATGTTTTATACATATAAATAAATATATTTTACATATAAATATCAATTTTTCCATGATTGAGAAATCCACATTCGTCTCTGAGTTGTTCTCTCCCCCAGGGGTCAGCCTCAACAGTTAGAATTGTATTATATACACTTCTCCCCTGGAAATGGTTCATTCATAAAGGGCTGGATGATGTGATAACAACTGGGCCAACTTCTGTGTCCCATTGATTTATAACAAAGAGATTGATCATCTGGTTTGCTAATACAACATGAACTTGAGGGCTCTGGTATGGACACATATGTGGAGAAACAGAAAACTGCCTATAAAGATGAATGCAACAGACAAGAGACCATGTTTTCCAAAGGGGAGAAAATAACTGAATGATTGCTTGATTTCCTGATGGCTCCTCAGTTCCTGGTTCTAGCCAGTCTTTGGGAAGTCCCTGCCCCTGGGTCCTATAAGACATCCCTAAGTCCAAATGATAAAGCATCCATTTGTGTTTATGAAAAGATATGTTATCAGACATAATGTAAGCTAGTTTGTCGGATAACCTGGAAGAGCCAAGAGGAAAGGCGAAGGCAGGTAGATTTTGAAGGAAGCATCAATGGAGTTCAGAAAAAGGTCCTAAAAGCAGATTCTGCTTGGATGTAACTCTGTGAGAGAGAGAGAGTAGGGTTTGGGGAAGGATTTAGGAATCTTAATAGCAGGGGATTATGTGAAGGCATTGAGAGTTAAGAAAAGGAAGAAGGACTAGAAGAGAGGAAAAGAGATTGAAACTAGGAGCAGTTTTTCGTAGTAAAAGCCCTCAACAAAGAACACAGTTACTGTTTTTTACCACTAAACCAGTGGTGGTTATACAAAAAGCATGCTTGAGACTCATAAGTTAGTAACGTTTTCAGTTGTTGACCATCATACAGCTGTTCGTCTCTTTTGGCAAAACTGAAGATCTGACTATTTAAGCATATAGGATAGTATCCACTAAATTATAAACAAAAATACAATTATATAATCAACATAAAGAAAGATATAGCTGCACATTTAAAAACACTTAAAAGGAAGATATTCAGATGTTCAGAAATACAAAAGCTATAAGGTAAATAAGTTAATTCAGATGACCAATTAAAGTAAATCCAGATGAGAAAATTATTTTAAAAAAAGATGAATGATAACACGAGCAATAATTAACTGGAATTTTAGAAATCATGTGAAAAACCAGTTACAAATTTATCAAACATTATATAAGCCAATAATCAAATATAACAATCAAATATAGACCTGGTTTGAGAGAATCAACAGGAAAATTTCACTCTAGGTCGCGACTAGGGAAGATAAAACTAGAAAAGTGATAGCTTGCTAAAGAAGTGACTATTGATATTATAAGACAGAAAAACATTAGAAAAAGATCAGGGAAAGAAAAGCTGGAAAAACAGTTGACAGGGTTTGTACGGCAATAACATCCCAAGAGCCAGAGATCAAAAGAACAGATGAAGGAGAAATGGATTTAAAAACACTCTGAAAGTCATTACCAGATACTGAGGAATCTATAATCTGAGTTTCAAATAGGATCTTTTTCTGTAGGACCAGTAGTGAGGACCAGGAAGGTGAGGCAGGGCTGGGTTTGAGTGTAGGGCTCAGACCAGGAGTCAACATCATCCTTCCAAGGCCCTTGAAAGACTGAAAATACAGTAAAAATGCAGAAACATTGTTTAATTATGGGTTGCAATGGTCTCTTGTGTGAGACAAGAGTAGTGAAGAGGGCACAGACAGGTTCAGATCCCTCCTTCTCTCTTCTTTTTCTTTGGTGAGGAAGATTGGCCCTGATCTAACATCTGTTGCCAGTCTTGCTCTTTTTGCTTGAGAAAGATTGTCCCTGAGCTAACATCTGTGCCAATTTTCCTCCATTTTTGTATGTGGGACACCACCACAGCATGGCTTGATGACTGGTATAGGTCCACACCAAGGATCTGAACCTGTGAACCCTGGGCTGTGGAAGCAGAGTTTGTGAACTTAACCACTAACATCAGGCTGGCCCCTTCAGACCTTTTTATGTCAATGGGCAAGTTACTCAGTAAAAGAGACTTGTCAAAGTCTGAACCATTCAGAGCACAGAAACTTTCCATCCATTCATAAATTTGATGCTATCTGGTCTTTCCAAATGATAAGAGATGTGTAGTTTTACAAGTCCTATAGGTAGAAGTAGATGTAGAAGGAGATTTGTCTTAAGATTTAAGGTGATGAGGGTTGGTGAGCTAGGTGGGTGAAGTGGATTGTCAAAGTCAAGAGAAAAAGGACTCACCTAATGTAGATAATTTAGGGAGTCCTTTCCCGTAAAGTAGTCTCCCATTATTTTGTGTGGATTGATTCCCTGTAGGTGTCGATTTATTCCCACATGAAGGACAGAAATAAACAGGCAAATGACCAACAGAGAAAGATGGACTAAATGGCTTAGAGCTGTGGTTCTCAAAGTTCAGTGAACCAAGAACCAGGAGCATCAGTCTTACTTGGAAACTTATTAACAACGCAGTCTCTGCTCACCTCCCTAAACTCAGGCACCAAACCTATTTCCCTTCTTATATATTTGAAAGCAAAAACAGGACACAGAGTCACAACAGGGTTTGACTAAATGAAATCAGAACGCTCCCTGAAACTTTGACACCCATTTACCAAATTTCTCTACTTAGCTACCACAGTGAAATTTCATCTTCTCCCTAAAAAGAAATTCTAATAATAAAGAACTTATTTTATCATTATTATACCATTTTAATTATAAGCAATAATTACAGTCATAATTTACTGAACAGTAGTTAGGTACCACATTCTCTTCCAAGTCATCTCAATTTGGTACTATCCCAGAGTTAACCCATGTACATAGTATATGTATCATCGAAGATACACTAACATTTCTTATACTAATATGTATGCATTTGTTTCCATGTGAATTACCAAAATACTGCTTCCATTTATAGTTGTTTTTAAACACAAAGGTTAAAATATGAGTACATTTATAGAAATATTAGGTAAATAATAGATGATATGTAAATATGGCAACGATTGTGCAAGTATATACGGGAAACTACTATTTGGGAGAAAGTGCTTCTTATCAATCATCAAAACACTGCCATAAAACAGGTATTATCTCCGAAGATCAGAGACTTTCTGTAATTTCCCCAAGACCCTACAGCTCTTATGTCCACAGCTAACTTTTAAACCCAGAGCAGATACCCAAATCCATGCCCCTAATCTTATGTTATACCCTCTGCTACAATTCCGGTATTATACTTCTCCCAAATATATAAATATATGTATCATTAAGAAGATAATTTCATTTCAACCAATCTACTCTGCACTGTATGAATAGTATTTTGATGTCCTCTCTATATATATCCTATCATTATGCCTAGGTTAAAATTTTAAAAATTCTCTTTCTATTATGATGCATATTTCTACAAATTAGAATGTGTCTGCTTATTTGTATTATAAAACAAAATGAGTATATAGTAAAATGCTATGCACAGACAGCATTTTGTGAGATATATATATATATATATATACACACACACATACATTTGCAACAAGAGAGCAGCAAAAATCCTTAAATATAAACAAATTTGGTGGCATAAGGTGCTCTGCTAAACAACCAAGAAATCATACTAGATAGCATTTTCCTTGGGAGTGGGCAATCTTTGATGAACACATTGATTCTATTCATTGCAACTGAGGAATGAAGTGTTGGAAGGAGGAAAATTATGGTTCCTGTCTGCAAGTTTTCCATTAGTGAAAGACTGAACGAAAACTTTTAACACCCAATTGTAACTGTGTGAGTGTATGTCTGTTGTACATGTCTGTGTGGTGTATATGTGTGTACATCTACAATTTAGAGAGGCCAGGGTAAAGAGAAGAAGGGAGGAAAGAATGAATAAAATGTTAGAATTTAGATTCTCTACGGAAGAATAATAACTCGCTCAGGGTGTAAGTGATTTAGAGATGTGGAATTCTGCGGTGAGCAAAAGGAGTGAGTAGTTGGTACAGCGAACTTGGAGAGCAGGTGTGGGATTTCAGGCTTTCATTACTTATTTATTGCATTTACTCATTTATTCAACAAATGCATAATGAATACCACTACAGTGTGTGCAAAGTGCATTGGGAGGTGCTGGAATATAAATAAATCCATGTCTAGAGTAAAACAGAACAGACTGTAACGGCAGGAAGATCTTTGGAGAAACAAACAGTGGTGAGCTTGATTAAAAACAAATATTTATATATAAAGGAATTAGAAATGGGGAAAATATTTGTCCTCACAAAATAATGATGTCAATAACTATAAAGTGAAAATAAATAAACAACTGTGAGACAAACTACCTGTTTGTAATATGAGCCTTTGAAATCTCAAATGAATGCTGCAATTTTAACAGAGAAATGTTTTTCACGCACCTAAATAAGCCTGTAGCGTTCGCTTTTAAGGTTACTCTTTCAGGAATATCCTAAATCAAATATATTAAATATACATTGTTTTCTTTTTTAAAGAGAAAATAGCGATGGTTAGTACCTCTCTGAGATAACCTAAGTTCATATCCTAGTGAACATTTAATCTTTCTAAGCATTTAGTTCTTTATATATAAAGTGGGTATAATAATCCTACCTACTGTATTTGTTTTCTCATCTGTAATATCAGTACAATAATAACAACTGAGAGGTTAAAGACAGTGTAGAATTTCAATGAAATAAACTATGTAAAGAATCTAGTTCAGCTCAACTAGAAGGACCTACAACTAGAATATACAGCTATGTACTGGGGGGCTTTGGGGAGAAAAAAAAAAGGGGGGGAAGATTGGCAACAAATGTTAGCTCAGAATCAATCTTAAAAAAAACAAAAAAAAAGAATCTAGTTCAGCACCTGGTACATAATTAGGCTCCATAAATATTAGCTAATGTAGTTATTATTATCCTAGGTAGCTTCAATCTATTTTTGTTCATTTTGATACATGCCGAGAAAATTGGGGGACTGCAATCTATCCACTGCCAGGTAATTTAATAATAAAAAAATGGTATTATTATGTGAATGTGCATAGAATTCCAAAACCCACAAAATTAGGAAGTTACTTTTAAGAATAAAATTGGCTGAGAATAAGGAAACTAAAATTCCTTACAACTTATCCAGCAAATCTATATAAAGTTAAGGTCATTTTGTGATCCCATAGTCTCCAATAATTTATGGCAGTTTATATTATGGAAATTCAATGATATGAAAGTATAATTTGGAACTTTTGCTTCTAACTATGTAGGAGTAACTGGTATGAAACTTGCCCTTGGGGCCAGCTCCGTGGCCAAGTGGTTAAGTTCACGAGCTCCACTGTGGTGGCCCAGGGTTGGATCCTGGGCACGGACATGGCACTGCTAGTCAGGCCACGTTGAGGCGGCATCCCACATCCCACAACTAGAAGGACCTGCAACTAAGATATATAACTGTGTAAGGGGTGGGGGGGGGAGAAAAAAAAGGAAAAAAAAAAAAAAGAAGATTGGCAACAGTTGTTAGCCCAAGTGCCAATCTTTAAAAACAAACAAACAAACTTGCCCTTCTGCAATAAACAATTAGAAAACTTGACTGAATATTGGAAACAATTGTTTTCATAGATTTGAATAAGAAGCAGTGCAGGACTGGGATCCCTGAAGGAAGTGAAAGAAATGGTGGACCTTACAATATTCACAGCTTCCTACCTGAAGCCAATTTCAGAACATGGGCACGGGAAGGAGGAGCCCAAGCAAAGAATGGAGATCTTGACAAGTTGAAGAGACACTGACTGAAGTTTGGGGAAGCTAAATCAGATGTAATTTGTGGAAAAAGTACTAAATGAGGGGAAGCTTTAGAGCAAAAGGGCTCTAGTGGTCTTCATAGGAGGTTTATGGAATCTTCAGCTAAATACTAATCATCACTTTGAAAGGGAAATATTTCATCAACTGAAGCAAAACAAAATAAAACAGCTGGAGATCTATAAGCACAACCTTCCAGAACTCACTCAGAGTAGTGAGACCTTGTTGAACAATGAGGCAATCAGAAGAGACACCCGAGTGTCACACCTTAATATGAAGACTAAACTAGCCTTAGTGTAAAGGTTACTATAAATATGCTCTAACAAAGCTTAAAAAGAAGGCTTTAAGAAGAAGCAAAAGAAAAAGGATAACCTGATCAGCAAATAACTGAACTGCTTGACTAAAGAAGCTCCTACAGTAGATGTGCAAAGGAGTAGCAGACATTATGACCCATAATCACAAGGAAAATCAGTCCACAAAAATAAACCAAGAAATGACATAGATAATGGAAATAGCACAGAAGGAATTTAAAACAGCAATTATAAGTATCATAAATAGGCTTACAGATTTAAATAAAAGCCTTAACATACTGAGGGGGGAAATGAAAGATACAGAAAAGAACCAAATGGAAATTCTAGAGGTGAAAAACACAATATTGCGTATTTAAAATTCATAGGATGGCTTCACATCGTATGAGATACTGAAGAAGAGAAGATCAGTGGACTTGAAGTTAAAACAATAGAAATTGTCCAAATACGAGTACAGAAAACACAAAGGACTCAAAAATAAATGTACAGACTTAAAGATTTTGGAAGCCATCACTCTTGCCCTAATAACTAGAAAAAGCTAAACAAATTGAAAAATCAATGACTTTTCTTGGACCCATCAGTTGACCAAGTTTGAGGACAAACCACTCCTCCTATATCTGGAGAGAAAGTGGAATAAAATGAATGACAGCCAAGATTTACTTACTTGGGGCAGAAGACATAAACTGATTGGAATACTTAAGTGGTAATTTTAAAGAACTGCTGGAGGCTGAGTGTGGACTAATGTGAAAGTAGGAAACTCCTGTGGCCTCACTCAAGATCCTTGACACTTTAGTGGGCTTTACCTCCAGGAACCCAACTGGGGTCTCATGGTGAAGACCAGAAAAAGATCCTCTCATGGTTCTGGAAAGGAGAAGGAAAGACAAATCACTGTGAAATGTGCTCAGAGCATTCTCTATAACAAAGGAATAGTCCTCGAGGGAAAAGGCTGTACCAGATTCTCCCAGCTGGTGGAAGGTCATTCTGGCCCCTTCCAAGTCTTCCTGTCTCCCTGTAAAGGAAGAAAAAAGCTATATCACTGGAGAAACACATGTGAAGGTCAAAGTCCAACCCAGAAATACAGGCCCACTAAAAGACAGATTAATCATAGGATTATGCAATGCTTCCCCTGACCCCTACATTGCAACCACACCAATAGGGCTCCACATAATAAAAGTGGATTACAGCCAAAAGAGCAGAAAGACACAATGTCTCTGAGGAGGAGTACTTACGGAAGCTGAAAGGCAACAAGAGAAGCCAAAACTAACACTAAAAGAATTTGAAGCCTCTGTCATGTATAGCTATAGCAAACATTAAAAACAGCCTAAGTCCTGGGTCATCCCCAGCGGCCTGGTGGTTAAGTTCTGCATGCTCTGCTTCAGCGGCCTGAGTTTGGTTCCTGGGTGCGGACCTACCCTGCTCTGTTAGCAGCATGTTGTGCTGGCAGCCCACATAGTAAAAGCAGAGGAAGATCAGCACAAATGTTAGCTCGGGGTAAATCTTCCTCAGCAAAAACAAAACAAAACAAAACCCCAAAATGCAAAAACAGCCCAAGTCCTAGCCGGATTAGAATAAATCCTCACATTAAAAGTCCCTTTATCTTGACTTCATCAGATTAAAGAGCTTCTTCAAGGCAAATGAAAACAGGATTGAAACAAAAAAACAACCCACTAACTGGGAAAAAATATTTGCAAGTCATATATCTGACAAAGGCTTAATATCCTTAATATATAAAGAACTCTCACAACTCAATCACAAAACATCAAACAACCCAATCAAAAAATGGGCTGGAGACATGAACAGACATTTCTCCAAAGAAGATATACTGATGGCCAATAGGCACATGAAAAGATGCTCATCATCGCTGATCATCAGGGAAATGCAAATCAAAACTACACCAAGATATCACCTTACACCCGTTAGAATGACAAAAATATCTAAAACTAATAGCAACAAATGTTGGAGAGGTTGCGGAGAAAAAGGAACCCTCATACACTGCTGGTGGGAATGCAAACTGGTGCAGCCACTATGGAAAACAGTATGGAGATTCCTCAAAAAACTAAAAATAGAACTACCATACGATCCAGCCATCCCACTACTGGGTATTTATCCAAAGAGCCTGAAGTCAGCAATCCCAAAAGTCCTGTGCACCCCAATGTTTATTGCAGCACTGTTTACAATAGCCAAGACGTGGAAGCAACCTAAGTGCCCATCAACAGACGAATGGATAAAGAAGATGTGGTACATATATATAATGGAATACTACTCAGCTGCAAAACAGAACAAAATCATTCCATTTGCAATAACATGGATGGACCTTGAGAGAATTATGTTAAGTGAAATAAGCCAGCAAGAGAAAGATAATCTGTGTATGACTCCACTCATATGAGGAATTTAAAACTATGGACCAAGAACAGTTTAGTGGATACCAGGGGAAAGGTGGGGTGGGGGGTGGGCACAAAGGGTGAAGTGGTGCACCTACAACATGACTGACAAACATTAATGTACAATTGAAATTTCACAAGATTGTAACCTATCAATAACTCAATAAACAAAAAAAAGTCCCTTTATCTTTTTACTTTTTCTGTATCTATACGAGGTGATGGATGTTAACTAAACTTATTTTGCAATCATTTTGCAATACATGTAAGTCAAGTCATTATGCTGCACAACTTTACAGTGCTATATGCCAATTATGTCTCAATAAAACTGAAAGAAAAAAATAGTTGTACATAAAAAAATAAATAAATAAAAACAAAAACCTGTTTATCTCAGTTCTTACCATGTGATACAACTATCCAGCTTTCAACCAAAAACTACAGGTATACCAAAATGCAAGAAAAAACACAGTCTAAATAGACAAATCAAGCAACAGAACCAGACTCAGATATGACACAAATGTTAAAATTATCAGATAATAAATGTAAAATAACTATGATTAACAGTCAAGTGTTGTCATGGAAAAAATGAACAACATGCAAGAATAGACATGTAATGATCTGGGGTAATGGCAGAAAAAGTGGAGAAGTAAAGAACTCCAAAAGTTTTCCCCTACATAAAAGCAACTAAAAAATGGACAAAACCTGTCAGAATCAACTTTTTTTCAGAACTCTGAAAATGAATGAAAAGCCTGCAGCAGTTCAGGGAGTGCTTATTTAACTCAGTGAATCTCAATAAGAACAGTAAGCTTTGTGATGTTTTAACATATCCAACTTTTTTCCACCTCCCACTGCACACCTACTCCCAACCTCCATCCAAGCTCAGTAGTGGCCTTGAAAATAACATCTTGCATTCTGGGTACCAGTGTCCAAGGGAGTACAGCTGACTTTATTTGCAAAGATTTGTCTTTGGTTGATCTGTCTGGTGGCTTCATAGAAGACTGGCTCAAAAGGCCTATTTTATCTTGTCTAACTCAGAACTTGCCCAGTGCTAAAGCCATCCAGAGAATATTTGTGGAAAAAATTTTCAGGGAAATATTTTAGACTTTGCTGCCTAAAGCAAAGGTAACAGTGGGGAAGATAAACAATAGGTTACCAAAATAGCTTGTGAGGAAAGGCTGGGAGATAAGATGCTTTGGGGAAGAAGGGCCTTGAAAAGTTCTGACACATTTCTGGGAATATGGAGACCAAATACATGTTCAGGGGCAGGTGCGTGATCAGAGAAGACCTAAGAAGGTCCTAGGGTCTCACGTCTGGATAGCTTTCAGGATCTGCACAAGCAGGAAGGGAAAGCTAAGACAGAGCTGGAAACAGCCTGGCTAAGTATTCACGTACCTCTACATGCATGGAGCAGATCTGCAAAGACTGGAAGATTTTTCAATCCAGGAAATTAAAGAAATCTCTCTCCAATCATTTGCTGATAAGATAACCAAACAGAGACTTTGATGGTCACAAAACAGCAAAGAACACAGACTTTAAAAAAATTAGTTCAGAAAAGTCACTAAAACAAACAAACATCAAGAACAACAATGATAAAAAGTCCTGGGGAGGGGAAAGAATCTAATTTCCAGAGGTACCACATTATAATATCCACAGTGTTCAGTTTTCAACAAAAAATTGCGAGGCTTCTAAAGAACCCAGAAAGCATGACCCATATACAGGGAAAAACGCAATCAATAGAAACTGTCCCTGAGAAAATCTAGACGTTGTACTTTTAAGATAAAGAATTTAAATCAGTTATTTTAAATATGTTCAAAGAGCTAAGGAAACCATGTTAAAAAAAACTGAAAGAAAGCATGAGTATTATATCTCACCATATAGACTATCAATAAGGAAATCAAAATTATAAAAAGGAAACAAATAGCAATTCTGGGGTTGAAAAGTATAATAATTAAAATAAAAAAATAACTTTAGGGGCTCAATAGCAGATCTGAGTAGACAAAAGAATCAGCAAACTTTAGGAAAGCTGAACTGAAATTATTCTGTTTGAGGAACAAAAGAGAAAAAGTTTGAAGATAAACGAACAGAGCCAAAGAGACCAGTGGGATACAATCGAGTATTCCAACTAACACATAACAGGAGTGACAGGAGAGAAGAGAAGGGAAAAGAAAGAATCCTTGAAAAAATAATGGCCCCAAATTCCCAAATTTCATGAAACTATTCATCTATATATGAACAGATTCAATAAACCCCAAGTAGGATAAACTCAAAGAGATACACACTGAGATACATTATAATCAAGCTGTCGGAAATCAAAGACAGAGACAGAATCTTGAAAACAGCAAGAAAGAAGCAATTTATTCATAAAAAAGATCCTTAATAAGATTAATAACTCATCTTTTTTCCTATTTGATTTAAAAAGATAACTGCATAAATAAATACAAATCTACATTGACGAGCAGACAATGTATAAACATAAAATTTGTAACAATAACAGCATAAAAACGGTGAGGAACAGAGTCACAAATTGGGTGTGGTTCTAGTACCAAGAATATATAAAGAATACTTATCATTCAACAATGAAAAGACAAATAACTCAATTTAAAACTGGGCAAAGATTTAAACAAACATTCTCCAGAGAAGGTATATGAATGTCCAATAAGCACATGAAACAATGATGATCATCATTAGTAATTAGAAAATGTATATCAAAACTACAATGAGGGGGCCGGCCTGGTGGCTCAGCGGTTACGTGCGCACGTCCCGCTTCAGTGGCCTGCAGTTCCCCGGTTTGGATCATATAGGAGCAATATTTTTCCATATTATGGAAATTAAGTTGGTATTTATCTGAACTAGATTGTTATAAATTAAGATGTTAATTATAATCCTCAGGCAGCCATTAAGATAATAACTCAAAAATATACGGTACAAGAAATGATAATACAATTAAAATAGTATACTACAAAATAACTAATACTTTAACAGTGACAGAAGTGAGAAAGCAATTTCACTCCTAGGTATATACCTAAGATAAATGAAAACATATGTTCACATAAAAACTTGTACAGAAATGCTCATAGCAGTACTATTCATAATAGTCAAAAAGGAAACAACCCCAATTTTCTTTAACTGATGAATGCACAAAGAAATCATGGTATATCCATATAATGGATCATTATTCTGCCCAAAAAAGGGGATGAATTACTGATCAATACTACAACACTGAAGAACCTTGAAAACATTATGCTAAATGAATGAAGCCAGATGTAAAAGGCTACATACAGCGTGATTCCATTTATATGAAATATCCAGAAGAGGAAAACACAAAAAGACAAAAAGTAGATTATTGGTTGCCAGGGAGAGGGAGATTGGGAGGTACAGTGTTTATTTTTGGGTGATGGAAATATTCTGGAGTTAGATACTTGATGCACAATATTGTGAATATACTTTTTTAAAACCACTGATTTATACACTTCAAAATGATTAAAATGGTGAATTTTATGTTAGATTAATTATATCTCAACAAATTGAAAAAAAACAGACAGGTAACACAAGGGTAGAGATGAAAACTCTAAAAAAGATGAAAAAAGTAACGCCAGAAATAAAAAACACTGTAACGGAAATGAGAAATGAGGGTCAGACCACTGGCATAGTGGTTAAGTTTGTGTGCTCTGTTTCAGCAGCCAGGGTTCGCAGCTTCCAATCCCCAGCACAGACCTACACATTGCTCATCAAGCGATGCTGCGGCCACCACACTACTCATCAACTCATGCTGTGGCAACATCCCACACACAGAACAGAGGAAGATTGGCAGAGATGTTAGCTCAGCGACAATCTTCCTGGGGCAAAAAGAGGAAGATTGGCAACAGACGCTAGGCCAGGGACAATCTTCCTCACCAGAAAAAGAAAAAAAAAAAGAAATGAGAAATGCTTTTGATGGTTTCATCAGTATACTGGCCACAGTCAAGGAAAGAATCAGTAAGTTTGAAGACAGGACAATAGAAACTAATCAAACTGAAATGTAAGGAGGATAGAGAATGGAAAAGAAAAGGAAATTTTATGGATTTATGATTTTAATATTTATATGGAAATGCAAAAGACACACATTACCCAACACAATACAGAAGAAGGTACATTACTTCCGTATTAATGGATAGGGAGACTCAATATTAAGATGGCAGTTTCTCCATACTCTTTAGATTCAATGCAATATCAAAGAAAATCCTAGCAAATTATTTTGGGAATATTGACAAATTGATTCTAAAGTTTATATGGAAAGGAAAAGTCCCCAGCACGGCCCACACAATGCTGAAAAAGCACAAATTCAGAGGACTGACATACCCAAACTTCAGGACTTAGTGTTCACGCTTCAAGCTATACTCTTCATGTTTTGGAAGACACAAGAGTGTGACTGTGTGCATAGAAAACCTGAAAGAATACACAAAAAATTAAACTACTGGAAATAATAAGTGAATTCAGTAAGGCTACAAGATATAAGATCAGTATTCAGAAAAATCAATTGCACTTCAATATTTTATCAAGGAACAATTAGAAAATAATTTTTAAGTATCATTTATATTTGCATTAAAAAATCAAATTCCTCAGAATGAATACAATGAAAATTGACCAATATCTCTACAATGAAAACTACAACATTTAAAGAAATTAAAGACCTAAATAGGTATATAGTTATACACTGTTCATGTTTTGGAAGACTCAAGAGTGTTAAGATATCAATTCTTCCCAAATTGAATATATTTCAGTGCAATCATTGTCAAAATTCCCCCATCGTTTTTGATAGAAATTGATAAACTGATGCTAAAATTTACATGGAAATACCAAAGATTTAGAAGAGTCAAACAATTTTGAAAAAAATAAAGTCAACTTCAAAAGAACAGCAAAATTCACACCTGATTTTAAAACCTTCTATAAAGCGATGGTAATCAAGACAGTGTTGTAATGGCTATTGGCACGAGGGTAGACAATTTGAACAGGCGAACAGAATAAAGAGTATATACGGCCAATTAAAATTTTGACAAAGATGCCAAGTCAATTGAGTGTGGAAAGGGAAAAACTTTTTTAACAAATGGTGCTGGAATAACTGAATATCCATATGGAAAAAAAGAACATCAACTGATATTCTATTTCATATCCTTTACACCCAAAAAATAATTTATGATAGCTCTTAGATCATGTGAAAAAAAATAAATTTGGATGAATCTCAAAAATATTATGGAGAGCTAAATAAGCCAGACACACAAGCGTACAGACTGTATGATTCCATTTATGTGGAAGTTGTGAAACAGGCGATACTGATCTAGGGTCAGGAAGCAAAAAGTGGCTGCCTGGAGGTGGACCCGAGAGGAATTGGCTAGAAATGGGTACCAAGGAACTTTGTAAGGTGATGAAAACAGTTTATATGTTGATTCACAGTGATTGAACAGGGCACACATTTGTCAAAACTCATTAAGCTGTACAGTTAAATAGGTTCATTTTATTGTATATAAATTGTACCTAGTAAATTTACTTAAAAATAGCATTGTGTCTAAAATTACAATAAAGTTAATAAACAAACCACATTTCAATCACAAGTTCTTATTATACAGACAACACAACTTTTGCTTAAGTCAGAGAAAGTTTCAAGGATATGGAGGAAAGCTTTTTTGGATATAGGTCTATCTCTTCAATGCCTGAAAAATTACCTTGCATTCTCAGATGAACTTCAAATGTCCAATGCCAAAGGCTGAGGCCCTTTCCAGTAGCTAGAAACGTTAAATCTTTTATTGCAGGTACATATTGTAAAAAGCTATCTAGTATTTCAGTGATTCATCCACATTATAGTCCAATTCATGAATGTTTATGCTGAAATTCATATATGGCCTAGGATTAAAAGAGAGGAAAGGAGTGAGGGAGGGAGAAAGAACATCTTAAAAAGTAGTGGAAATTAGACATTAGTAATATACAGTGAGTTTTATTCTCTGTCACAACTCTAAGTGAATGTAGCATTCTCTGTACTAATTTCTCATGCAATGTCCACCTTGAATCTCAATAATAGATTAGAGGAAATTAGCATATTCAAAGAAAGTTTGGAGGATGGAAACTAATGTGTGTGAAACTAAAAAAATTCCCAAGTGCATTTGACTCATACGTTTAATAGTGTCAAGGCTTTGCATTCAGTCTGGCACATCGGAAGCACTTAATAAATGTTACGTCTCTTGGTGATGATAAAGATGGGAAAACGACATAGTGTGGTACTCTTTCTACCTCTCAAAGAGTAAGATATATAAATAAATAATGAGACAAAACATCTTTTGGTTTCTTTTTTTTAATTTATTTTTTTAATTGCAGTAATGTTGGTTTATAACACTGTATAAATTTCAGGTGTACATCATTATATTTCAATTTTTGTGTAGATTACATCATGTTCACCATCCAAACACTAATTACAATCCATCACTATACACATGGGCCTAATCACCTCTTTCACCCTCCTCCCTCCCAGCTTCCCCTCTGGTAACCACCAATCCGATCTCCATTTCTATATGTTTGTTTGTTGTTGCTGTTTTCTTCTATTTATGAGTGAGATCATGCAGTATTTGACTTTCTCCCTCTGACTTATTTCGCTTAGCATTTTACCCACAAGGTCCATCCATGTTGCTACAAATGGCTGGATTTCATCATTTCTTATGGCTGAGAAGTATTCCATTGTGTATATATACCACATCTTCTTTATCTGTTTGTCCCTTGATAGGCACGTAGGTTGCTTCCAAGTCTTGGCTATTGTGAATACTGCTGCAGTGAACAGAGGGTGCATGTATCTTTCGCATTCATGTTTTCATATTCAACTTTTGTTTTCATTATAACTGTTCTGTAATAGTATAAAACATGGTGGCAAGTTACAATGAAAACGAAATCGTTTTGTTTGTTCTTAAAGGACAGTTAGTCTTCAAATGAATGTTTCCTTGTTTCCTGGGGAGGAAGTTTGGAGAGATTCAGATAAAGTAGTGGCCTTTGAGTTGAACACTACAATGAGGATGTAGATTTTTTTTTTTAAAGATTGGCACCTGGGCTAACAACTGTTGCCAACCTTTTTTTTTTTTTTCTGCTTTATCTCCCCAAACCCCCCCGGACACAGTTGTATATCTTAGTTGCAGGTCCTTCTAGTTGTGGGAGGATGTAGATTTCTAAAAAAGGGAAGAGAGGCCTGTCCAGAGGGTAGGAAGACTGGACAAAGACACTGCACAGAGAAAACAGGATACATTTAGAACTCTAAGTATCGCACTTCGTCTATGGCATGGTGTTCAGGAAAGGGATTCCTACTGCTGCAATATCTGAAAGCTACAAATTTCTGCCGTTATCTATTAATTAAGAGCTTATTTTCATCACTTCATGTAGTTTTTATGGCCCCCATTTGTCCCCTTCTTTGTTAACTAACTTGCCCAAATCCTAAAGCGAGTAAAGGGTAGAGTGATAATCTGATGTCTAAAGCACCCGAAAGCCCCCACTGGAAGACTTAAGAGACATGCAGAAATGTGAAGGTTAGCGAGACCTCGAAGACTTGGGACGATATTGAGGCATGTGTTTAGTTCTGTGCTGGGTCATGCACTTGACAATGAAGTCAGTGAGAAATGGTGGTGTGTACAAGCTTTTGAGAAGGAAAACAGGAAATTATGTTCTGTTTTAAGCAACTACAAATTCCTATAATATTTCCAAATATATCTAATACTGGAGTATGTGTAATAATTGTAAAATCTGCCAAGGACAGCTGAAAAGTCAAGGACTTTTTCTTAATACACCTGACAATTAGCAGAAGTTTAAACTGTTCTTTGATTTCTGACATTTAACTCTTGCCCTACAAAATGACCACTTAGAGCTGAAAGCAGCTCCCTGATGGCAGTGGCCAAATTGTCCATGTAGACTCATGGTTCTCTTAGAATAGTGGGTACCAAACTCTCTTTGAAGTTAATAGCTTTAAAATATTGGCTATTAACCAGAATTTGCATGCACTGCTGGTGGGTGTCTACAATGATACAACCACTTCAGAAGTGAGTTTAGCGGATCCTCAAAAAGTTAACCATATACTAGCTCTAAGACCAAGTGTATTCCATTGCTAAGGATTTATCCCAAAAAGTAAAGCATATATGCATAAAACTTGAATAAAAATGGTCATAAACACTTCTTCATAATAGCCCCAAATAAGAAGTAACCCAAATATCCAACAAAGGGAGAATTGATAAACAAATTGCAAGAGAGTCCTACAGTTGAATACTATTCAGCAATAAAAAGGAATAGATTACTGACGTGAATGAAGCTCAAAAACATGTTGGTAAGCCATAGAGATTAGATACAGAGTGCAACAACAGTTTGATTGTATTTATATGAAGTCCTAGAAAAGACAAAACTAATGAAAGAAAAACAGTTGACATGGCTGGCTGTGCGGTGAGTTGGAACAGGTCTTGACTGAGAAAGCTCATGAGAGAAGTTTCTGGGAAGGTGGGAAAGTTTGTCTATATAGGGTTCTGGATTACACTTGTATGCATTTGCCAAGACTTGCCGAACTTAAGATATATGCTTTGTAACTTATACATAATTTTAAAATGTTTAAAACATTTGCTATAACATCCCTTAGAGTCAACAACTTTAACATGTTAATTACTTAAAATTTTGAAAATCCCTCTGGAATAAAATTTGGAGAAAACATATACTTTAAACTGACCAACTGAATTTGGATCTGGATATGGTCTTACTTCATAATGTTTGAAATATTTTGAAAATACATAAGCAAAGATCAAGTTGCAGAATTAATGTGTGTGTATCTCCTTTTAAAATCCACTCACTCATACCAAAACCCTTTAATGAATGAGTGGGTAAAATCTGAAACGCTGCACATCAAAGTACAAGTGTGACCTCCCATCCGTGAAGTCCCACTTGAGCAGTGGGTATCAGGGGACAAAGAAGGATGAGAGGGGGTATTTCATATTGCTCAAATATTTCAAACAAATGTACTGATTTCTATCGGTATTACAATTTTCAAGAAAATTTTTAATGTTTATAGCACAAATAATACATTTTTAGGTTACTTAGCAATAGGACAACTATTTCTTCGAAAACGCACATACACACTCACACACACTCATAGAGATAATGACAGGGAAAATTTTTAAACGATGTTTTCATTTTTTATTTTTAGTTAAATTCAGAGTTCTTGAGGAATTAATTCTCAACAAGACTTGTTCCTTTGTTTTTAAATATACACAGTGTACTACTGTCCCTTCAGAATACAGGAAAAAAAGTATTTTCTACCTGAATGTTCCTTTAAGATATAGGCAGTTAGTATTTCAAAATCACTTTTATTGAAATATAAATTACGTACTAAATTGCACCCATTATAAGTAAGTGGACGCACTCATGTAACGCCCATCGCTTTCAAGATATAGCACGTCCATCACCTCAAAGAGTCTTGTCTATCGCTTCCCAATCAACGCCCAATCTAACATCCAGCCCTATTCGATCACTCGTTTTTTTTTTAACTCAAACTTTTTATTGTGTCTCAGTTTATCTTTTAAGACTACAAATATTTCCTCTTTTCTATTGAGTTCATAATTATTTACAACACTGTGAAGTTTCAGTTGTACATTACTGCTTCTCTGTCCCCATATAAGTACTCCCCTTCACCCCCTTTACCCACCCCCAACCCCCTTCCCCTGGTAACCACTGAACTGTTCTCTTTGTCCATGTGTTTGCTTATATTCCACATATGAGTGAAATCATCTGGTGTTTGTCTTTCTCAGTCTTGCTTATTTTGCTTAACATAAAACCCTCCAGGTCCATCCATGTTGTTGCAAATGGGATGTTTTTGTCTTTTTTATGGCTGAGTAGTATTCCATTGTACATATATCTTCCTTATCCAATTGTTGGTTGATGGGCTCTTGGATTGCTTCTATGTCTTTGCTATTGTGAATAATGCTGCAATGAACATAGGGGTACACAGGTCACTTTGAATTGTTGATTTCAAGTTGTTTGGGTAGATACCCAGTAGTGGGATAGCTGGGTCATATGATAGGTCTATTTTTAGTCTTTTGAGGAATCTCCATACTTTTTTCCATAGTGACTGCATCAGTTTGAATTCCCACCAGTAGAGTATGAGGGTTCCCTTTTCTCCACATCTTCTCCAACACTTGTTATTTTTAGTCTTAGTGACTCTAGCCATTTTAACAGGAGATCACTCTTGGTTTTTGTCACTATAGACCAGGCAGCTGAGCCTGCAATGTCCATACAACATTAGGTATCTCTTTCTCCATTTTAACCATGTTAAATGATTTCAACTCAGAAGAGGTAAGAGGTATGTAATTCAGTTTCTTCTATTTCATCTTTACAAGACGGCAATCACATCCATGCATCCCTCCTCTGTGCAGAAATGTGCTGAAAGAAAACGATGGCAGCTGAATCTGAATACAGCATATGTTAGTACATTTGACACTCCTTTCTCTGTTCACAGTTCTTCAGCCTATGATGTTGTATCCAAATATGCCATTGACCATAAATGTACACGCATTTACCCAGAACGTACAAAAAAAATAAGCTCTTTCGTCTCCAGTCATTAGAAATATTCTTAATCCTGTTGAGTTAGTTTGAGGGAGGTTGGTAAAGACTTAGGAGGTGATAGCAGAGTTAAGCTAATATTTAAATGTTACATTTTGTGCAGAGAGATTTGCTTGCAGCTTCACTGAAGATCCTTCAACACACAAAAACATAAGGCTCTTTTCACCAATTCAGTTTTCAAAAGCAACTGATACAGAACTTAGACAAACAACAGAAACTGAAATAAAATATTTTCTTACCCCTTCAAAGAATTCTGTCAGAATCTTGCCATATGGATCCGTAAAGGATATGTAAGCAACTGATAGTACTCATACATCATCACCGCCACTTATGCTGACTTAGTCGTACCTGTTGTGAAAAGCCTACCCATTTACTTCGTACGGAATCAGCACTTTAGTCTGAGGACTCCTCTCTGTTACCAAACATTTGTAGGGAAAAAATGGTCCTTGGGTTAAGTAAGCAAATGGTAATTACTAGCACCTACAGGGCCACTGCATATGATAGTGGAGGTCTTCATGTGCCCAACGTTCTCCATAGATGATAATGTAAACAATGTTCCTTAGAGTTGTGCAGTACACAGCCTAAACAACCACATGTGACAGCCCTGTGCACATCCTCAGCATTTTGCAATAGAAGACGATCCACTAATGACTGTCATTTCTCCATTCTATTTTGTAGGAGCTACTATGCTCGACACTGCTTTCACATTTCCCTGGGCAAATTTACAACTTTATGCAGAGATTGCATAGGATATGAGAAGTACAGTATTATCCCATGAAGCCTTCCAAAATAGGGTATTGCTACATTCACTAGTGAAGCACGGTCTCCTCAGGTGGGGATGATAACTGTGAGCTGCGATGGCATGGCATGGCATTGACCTGGCTGGTGCAGTGAACAAACTCAGCTCTGAAGCCAGCTCCCATAGCTCTTCCGGGGCTGCATTGCACTGTAAAGTGGCATGACTCGCATGAAATGCTGACAGCTCTGTAGATTTATCTGTTATTTTAGAGATTTTGAAAAATCTCCTTTGTACTCTAGGAGGTCCAGTTAATTAGGCTTTTACTTGTGACATATGCATTACTATTGTCCTCCATTTGGGCTTAAACTCCTTGAAAACATTTAATACCATGCCAAGCATTCCTCATAATTTCTAGAATCCCTCGATAAAGTTTTGGATGACTGATTAATTGAGACACAGATCAAAGTACATATGTTTTAGTATCCCATTGACGAAATGGGTCATTATCCTATTGTACTAGAATAATGCACTACTACAAAATGAATTATTAATTATTAAAATATTGTGCAACTCAAACTCATAAAACACTTAAATTCACTTTTAAGGGAGAGAGAAAATGGTTGAAGCATGTGAAAAATGTTCTAGATTTGACAATTGAACCATTAACAACTTAAAACAGACATTTCTGGAAAATTAAGCCTCAAAGCCAAACTGCTTTTTATTTTTGTGCACAGAAATATCAACAGACACCATAATTTTTATTACTTCTTGGCTTTCAAAATGTCGTCTCTATTATCTTCAATATTAGGCACCACACATCAGGGCTGGTAACAGATTTGAAAATATTATGTTAAAATTAAAGTGTGTTACTTGTATCTTACATTCATCAGAAGTAATGGAGATTACCATGCATCTAACCAAATCATCTTCTTTGTGTCATAAATTCTAGATCAACTTCTGTTTATACAGTAACTTTTAGGCAGTAAATTTCTTGATAGTAAAAAATCAAATCCATTCAGTATCATTACCTGTTTTCTCTCCAGCACAGTGGCAATATTCAGAGAAGGAAAACCTGAACCTCTGGGCTACATTCTGAAGGTTTTTCCACGCGGGACTAAGTTAGATTGTATACTTTGGAAGATGGATTATTCAATGAAATATATATAAGGAAAGATCATGCCATCCTTTTACTTGTGACTCTCATATGTAATCATGGCTTCTCCAATAAATATATCTGTAAATTCTTGTTCGTTCCTGCGTTTCATCTCTAAATATAACACAGTTACTCTGAAAATACATTTATAAAATCAAACATTTATCAAACATTTACTGTAGGCCAGGAATATGTAAGCACTTTAAATGTATTTTCTCATTTAATCCTCTCTGCAGCCCTATAAAATAAGTACTCTTAACATCTCCCCAACTCCACCCATTTTATAGATGAGGAAAGTAAAGCCCAGGAATTGAAAGTTCAGCTTGCTCATCATTAAAAATAATGACACTGAGGCTTGTTAATGTGACGCCAGAGCCAGCCTCTTAGCCTTTCCATACATTATTCTTTTGAAAGAGCTCATATATCCCACCACATTATCTCTTTCTTTAAAAACATAACTGCTTTGGAATTGAGTAGGAGTTGGGAAGCCATAGCAAAAGAGAGACATAGGTTTGATTCACAACGTCTTTTTACTTATTTTCATATGTAGAAATTGGGAAGAAATTCCAAAAAATTATGTTTTAACTGAGAAATACATATGCAGCCGGTCCCTGACGAACAATGGTTTGTCTTACAATTTTTCGACTTTACCGCGATAGCATTCAGTGGAAATCATCCTGGAATATTGAATTTTGATCTTTTCCCAGGCTGGGGATATGCCATAGGATGCTCTCTCGTGATGCCGGGCAGCAGCAGGGAGCCAAAGCTCCCAGTCAGCCACACAATCATGACGGGAAACAACTCATACACTTACAACTATTGTGTGTCCACACAACCATCTGTTTTTCACTTTCAGTACAGTATTCAATAAACTACATGAGATATTCAACACTTTGTTATAAAGTAGGCTTTGTGTTTGATGATTTTGCTCAACTGTAGGCTAATGGAAGTGTTCTGAGCACGTTTGGGTAGGCGAGGCCAAGCTATGATGTTTGACAGGTTACGTGTATTAATTGCATTTTTAACTTACAATATTTTCAACTTAATGATGGGTTTATCAGGACATAACCCCATTGCAAGTCAAGGGGGAGCTGTAATTAAAAGGCAAACATTAGCGATTACACAACAGAGAAGGCTTAAATAAAAGATGCATGGCCCTGGTTACGTTATTTGACCAGAGTATGCTTCATGACGATACTTGGGTCCTTGTTGTATCAGACAGTAATGGTGAAAACTCTAAGTTATGAGCTTTGTGACTATTTTGATGACTTCATTCAAGTAGTTTGGAATGATACAGAGACATGGAGATATGTCAATTACACAGAAGATAAATTTCAAATATTTAAGAAAGAGCTTTCAATACCAACTTCTTATCTCATGGAATCATATAAATTATAATCCGTAATAAGCAAACACTTTTTTCAGATAATTGTCAGATTTGGTTTTTTTAATCTACTCATTAGCCATATTGTTGGCACAGCAGTCACAGACATTAGATCAGATACAAATTCTGGCAACAACACATAGTGTCCTTCATAAAATATTGCTATGTATCCAAATGCCACGTTACATAAAATTGGCGTACAGAAGTCACATTTTGCTAAGCTAATAAAATTGGTATCCAAAGGCTCTCATTTTTATTACAGGGAAACTGTGTATATTCCGCACTTGGAGAGCAGGCATGGCGTATGTTCTGAAATGGTTCCAAAAAGAGAAGGAATACAAAACCTTACCAATAAGTCCAGCCAAGAAGAACTAAACAAGGGATGTTAAACAAAGCAGGGATTTGCTCTTGCTGTCTGATAACTATTAGCCAAACCTGAAAAGGATGAAGGCCAAAGAGTCTGAAAAAAAAAATGAAAAGATAAAAGAAAACTGAGGGGAAATAAAGGAGAAAAACGGAAAGAAAACAATGAACGTAAAAAAGATAGCTGGTATTCATGGCCATTGGAGGTGTAGAGAGGCTGGGAAAAATGACCTGAACAAAAAGTAGGTGAAAGAGATGTCCCTAGGGCAGAAAATACCAGTCATGAAAGTATTTTCATATAATAATTAATTGCCCCTTAAAACTCCCTCCCCAAAATCTTTTTTTTATGATTTCCATTGAAGAATCAATATTCATAAAGATGACTCGGATTTTTGGGTTCTCTCAAGTAAAATCAAGTGTGTTCTGCTTCTTAAGGCAGAACAGAATACAATATATTTAAAGAAAAAATTGGATCCAAGTAGATAAAATTTAAAGTTATGCAAATTAAAAAGAAAATGCTCATTTACTTGGCACGTCATAGAACTAATACATCCCAGTATAACCCTGTTGCTGAGATATGGATCTCATAATGTGTCATTTAGATTTTCTATAATTTCACCAATACCCTCAACTACAAAAGGAAAATATGTAACTTAAAGTGAGAAAAGTCTACCAATAAACTTAGAAAGAAATTTTAGTAGAAATGTTAACAGTATTTTTACCATATGGTATATAGACCATTTATTTTATTAAGGATAGTTTTAATGCAAATAAAAAAGCACATAAATAATAAAGTCTCATACATTTTTTAAAATGACATTTGCTCATAAAAGTAGAAAAGTACTACATTCTTAAATCAAAAACAGTAATTGAAAGCCCAGATTTTATCTGATTCTTAAAATGACTTATCATCCATCCATAGCTGTACTTTCTTTTTCATCAGAATTGATCAAAAAACTCTAAAGATAGTAGCTGCTGGGCATTAATTGAGAAGCATGAGAAAGAATTCTTTCCTTCCCCAACACACCAAATATGTACAGTAAAAACGTCTCTGTCCCATACCTTTTTGTTTTTAAGATAAAATATTACTCCTTATGTGTGTGATTTGGCATGGAGCAGAGAAGGGAGGAAGAAGGGTAATAACTGAAGATCAGGAACCCAAAGGTTGAAGAAAGACTTAAATTGTGATATTAAACAGGAGTTGAAGCAAATGCTTAATTCTTGACCACCTGCCATTTATCTCCAATCATACTGTTGGACAATCAATTGTGCTTAACTGTCATAATCATAGTGGTTGAAAGTCTTAAGTCTACCTGCTAAGTATGTACAAGAGAGCAACAGCTATACAAATATAACTGAATTTACAGAGAAAACTACATCATTGTTATAAATCAACTTGAATATATATTTTTTCTTTTTTTTTTTTTTGCTGGGAAAGAGTTATCCTGAGCTAACATCTGTTGCCAAATTTCCTCTCTCTCTTTTTTTAATTTCCTCCCCAAAGCCTTCTCCCCAGTTCTTCTGTGTGAGCTGCTGCCACAACACGGCTACTGATAGACAAGTGATGTGGTTCTGTGCCTGGGAACCAAACCCAGGCCGCTGAAGCAGAGCTCACCAAACTTTAACCACTGGGCCATCAGGGCTGTCTCTTGAATACATTGAAAAAATAAATAAATAAGAGTGGTAAAGATGAAAAACTCTAAGTCATGCTAAAACTTATCTTTAAAAAAAAGATATCCTGGTCTTCCAAAACCTGACTGAACTATTCTGAATGACAAAAAGAGCTAATGCTTTTTTCATTTTCTGGCTGATAGCTTATAGGATGGTTTAATCATTTGCATGAAACTTTCCTTGTTTAATTGCAGCAGATGGTCTCGTTCTTTTCCACCTGCTGACCATGAAAGGTTCACGTGTAAAAATCCAAAGAGATGATCTTTTTTGTGATAGTTTTCAAACATAGAAAAAATATTTCCCTCGCTTGAAAATAATTATTTTCATGAATAAAAGTGAAAATACAGTTCTTGCTCATAAAATTACTGTATTTCATAAAACCTAAGACACCATTAATTAGAACACAAACCAATAACTTACATTCCACCGAAAAGAAGAAAAAAGTTGCCAATTTGACTGATTATACATTCATACTACCTGAAATTTTTATTTTAAAATATTGCAGAGCTTTTTCAGACTCAGCTAACTTCTTTAACATATCACTCTTGTGTACACATAAAAAGAGAAATATAAGCCAAATAAATTGGGTAGAGTATGGATTTTCAAAACATTTTCACATTCAGAGTACAATTTTCCTGAATCCCTTTTCTACTCAGTCATCTATGTCCATGTTTTCCCCACACAGTATCATCCCCTGTGCCACGGACAGCACTGGCGGTACAGTATTTCTCAAAAGATTGCTCCTCGATGTCTTCAGTTTTTTCTTCTAAGCGGCCAACACACTTTTGATTCGGTGCTTTCTTGAACTTACACAAAGAATTAATGGATGGTTTCAGATCACAATCAGGACTCATACTCTTTCTTTAATGAGTTCGTAAATGGTGTGTTAACTGAAAGGTTGAGAGGTAGTGGTTGTCCCATCACACCACCATGACTTAAATTCAAGTTTGTGCGTGCACAGCTGGTGAAAACTGGCATTGCACCTGCTGCCCTGTTGACAATGATTGTTACATCTTATTGATTAATTGACATACTCTGTTCTCAGAGCCACTAAATAAGGGAAGATATGTGCATCATAGCAGCAAAAAAATATGAAATTTGGGGAGGTCAACCTAGAACTTATTTCATATTTTTCAAATATACTTGAATATTCAACATGAATAATGTGAGTTAAATAGTTTCCTAAAATTGCCTCACATATGTCCCTTTATCAGGATATAAGCTTATTTGCACCAAAAGGGGAAAATGGTCAATCAAATATTGCATACTACATAATTTACTTATTTATGATAACTTATGATTTATTTGCCATCACCCCACACTAGCATGTTAGCCTCAGAATGGGGATCTTGTCTGTTTTGTTCACTGATCTATTCCCAGTGCTTAGAATAAGACCTGGTACATAGTAAGTACTTAATAAATATTTGTTGAAAAAAATGGGTCACAAAGGATTTTGATGATTTATTGTTTATTAGAATTCTTAGTTGTGCCATTAGTACTTCCCTTTTTTATTCCTTTATCATCACTTTTGTCATATCGTAGATTGTATTTGAACAAATTGTGAAGTTCTGAGGTCAGGAAGGATGTCTTACTGGTATCTTTATGAGTAACGCATTTGCTCAGTGCCTATTGTGGTATCAGGCACAGTGGGGGCTCAATAAGCATTTGTAGAATTTTGAGCGTTTAGCCAATTATCACAGTTTAGTAAAATGTTATGCTAAATAAAAACTAAAAGAAAGTCAGCCAAATTAAGAGTTGGATTAGAGAAGGTAGGATTCATCAATGAAACCAAGATATTAAATATGTAAATCTCCCCCAAAATTCAATATCTATACTAGATTTTGAAATATTTCATGAGTCTTTATTGGGCACTAAATCATCAAATTGCCATTGCTAATAATTAACTTAGTATACATCAGATTTTTATATTATAAACTCAGGTAAATATGTTTCATAGTCAGACATTCATTTTGGATGATGTTAAATGACAAGGATGCAAATTCAATTTAAAAGAGGATATGGCAGCTATGCACTGAACCTCCTGCAAGAATAATAATAAAAACTAACCGTAACAATACCTCCATAGATGAGTTTGGTCTAGCCAGTACATTAAGTTTTTTCAATGTTTAATGTTTAAAGGCAACATTACTCAAGGGAATGTAGAAATTACTACATGGTAAGTCTAAATATTTCTAAAAGATGTAAGACCCCATTGTAAAATGTTTGAATTAGTCATTTTCCCTATCACATATTAAATCAATGGGAGAGTCAAAACTAAGACTCAAGAATCCCAATATTCTTCATAGCCACTTAGAAGGTAATGTTGATCTCTCTCACTCATACCATCCATTCTGATTTGCAAAGAGTCTTTACTACATGATGCAAACTGTATGTTTTTTGCAGAGTGAAAAGGGCTAGTTACAATAAAACACCCCAAATATTTATGCTTGAGACTTTTTTGCAGATGAGATATTCAAACAGTATCTAAGAGGGAAGAAAGATACTACATTTGAGTGTGTATGTTTTAAATTCTCCACTTAAAATAGGTAGTGTGTGGTGCATATGGTTTCCCTATAGGCCTTGATCTTCAGGTATAGTTGTTATTAATAACAGAAAGAAGTGCATTTTGGGATTGTAATTCTTCAAAGTGAAAGGAGATTAAATATATATATTTTGAACTGCATAATGTCAGTTTCAATTGAATTGCATGTTTAAAAATAAAGCTACCTCCTTCAGAATAGTTAAGTGTCTATCAGAAGGTAGCCTACATCCAAAAAGGGTATTATTAGTCATATTAAATAATAATGTTTAAGAGCCATAGCTCCAGTAAAGAAACCTAAAGACTGACAATTGGATATTTCATTAGAACTTGTCAAAAAACTACAATCAACTAAACATAATCATATATAACAGAGTAGAAATACGGTGTATAGAACAGATGATCAAGTCACAAAATCTAAAACTTAAAATGTACAAAATATGAGTTCCTGCAATAAATATTTCTCTTAATGATACAATTAAGTTGCACTCTGAGACTCAATGGAGAAGGCTCACAGGATGAAACATTTTGCATTGCCTTTCATGGGTGAGCAGAAGTTTAAAAGTTTGAACTGTATAAATATTAAAAGTTCTCTGCCACCTTCTAATACTGTTATAGCTTTACTCATTGTGAGGTGCAGAAAGTGAGAGGAAAGAATCAAATCAAGAAAGCCTATATTAAAAAATAGTGGTCATATTTGGCAGTGTATATACACTGTAAAAGTAAACATAAGTGTAATTCATGTGGGAGAATGTAAATGATCAATAACCAGTTCAATCAGGGAGCACTGAAGGAAAACAAAACCATCTTGTGCACTGAGTAGGTCTCAGGTGATCTCTGACTCCAAATTTTGCGGCCCTCCTTTCTCCCCACACAAATGGTTAGTCTCTCTATTCTGCCCACTGATAAATGACAAGGAGATTCCTGAACTGACTGGAATTTGAAGAGAAAAACAAAAGTCATATGTTCTTGAAGGCACAAGTAAAGCCCCAAGTTCACTCCTTGAAAATGAATTCATCCACCCCCACGTGCCTTTCGCTTTGCCACAAATTTCTCAAATCCAGTTCTGGTACTGCCAAGTAGTATATTTCATGAAATATGTGATAAGTTCATGCATCTGAGATTAGAATTTGGCTGATTCTCCTTTCAAATGCTAAATAAAAAGCAGGTTGATTGCTATAGCACTTTGTCAAAGATACCAAACAGAATCCATATATCACAAATGGAACTAGGGCAAACTCACGCCAGATTCACTGTCGAAATATATAAATTCATTCTTCAAGAAATATCTTCCCGTAAAACACCATTAAAACTGGTGCCTTTCATAGTCTTAGAATCTCTTCTGCAACATAATTGGCATAAACTATTGAATATAGTTCTATTGGCATCATCTAAATGTTTTAAATAACATTTTCTATGTTTTTAATTGCACCAAACTTCATCTTAGATCAACTTTCTATAAAATATTTATAAAATAACATGTAAAACGCGTAAAAAGTCTTTACCTAGTGTCCTTGCCCTTTGTTAATGCTCTATAGAGTGATATAAGTAACAGCAGTGAGGGGCCCGCCCCGTGGCCAAGTGGTTAAGTTCGTGCACTCCGTTTCGGCGGCTCAGGGTTTCACTGGTTCAGATCCTGGGCGCAGACATGGCACCGCTCATCAGGCCATGCTGAGGCAGAATCCCACACGCCACAACTAGAAGGACCCACAACTAAAAATATATAACTATGTACTGGGGGGTTTGGGGGAGAGAAAGGAAAAATAAAACCTTTAAGTAATAGCAGTGAATAAAACGTGAGATAAACGCACACATATTATATTGTACCTAATCAAACTTGGAAGAAAAAAATAAACTTAAGCAAAAGAAAATGAATTGTACAGCATGGCAGTAAATTGTTGTAACTATCATAAAATCATTGATATTCTTTCCTGAAATTAAATTCAAAGTAAGTTGAAGAGTTGTTTTGGAAACAGGTTTTTTTTTTTTTTGGTAACAGTTTTTGAGAAGTTGATGTAGACAGTTCATTCTTGTGTTTCAAGACTTAAAAAAGACCTGTAAGAACACGAAGAGTGGATTGATGCTGAAAATCTCAGCAGCCAAACTTAGCTTTTCAAGATTTGTCAAATCAAAGAACATCACTAAAAGATCTGATATACCTTTCTAGAAAAGTTATGACCTATCAGCAGTTATTCAAATAGGGTTGAAAGTGGTCTTTACCTGATTGGATAATATAAATCTTGAGACGATAGTAGAAAAACGACTGGGGAGGAGAAATAAATCCTTCAGGGATCCCATAAATCATGTAAAAGAGCCTTCAGCCCCTATGTATCAGGGCTAAATTTACACATTTTAGCACACTTTAATATAATGTGTGGACAGAGATGAATATTGCATTGGGGGTTGATTTATACTAGTTTGAGAAGTTTCTATAAAACTAATTCTGTGTTTCCTTATAAATTAGTACCACATACTTATCTGGAATGAGTGTTTAATGGAAAACTTTCATTAATATTTAAACTATAAATGTACACAAAATACGGAGACTTTCAAAGATTCACCATTTTCTACCTAAAATTTTGCCAATTCTTTTGAGTCTAATATCCTTCTCCAAGAATAAATCAAGTATTAATGTCAAGGCATTTCCAACAGCAATAGATCTAGATGTCAAGGACAGTCTGACATTCATTAATCCATAGTGAAAAGTGAAAACACAAAGAAAAACAGATTCTTTCTTGCTTGCCATCAATTTGATTAATCAAATAGTTTGACAGCAGCAGGACAAAAATTCTGAAACAGAGGCTAAATATCCATTTGTCCAAGGTACAGAGGAGGTTGGCTTAGATACACTGAAAGGCTTCATGATTCTATGATTCTAAAATATCACAAAGATTAAGAAGAAGAAGGATGAAAGAATACTGAGTCTTCAAAAAGAAAAGGAAGAGTTTAGTAAAAACTCACAGCAAATAATTTTTGTTAAATAATTCTCACTGTGAACTCATGTTTTGTCATAAGCTTGCCATATCACGGTGGAGTAGCTGCTGTTCGTGCCTGCCACATCCTCTCGGCACTTATTTTGCCACACCAAAGGCTGCTTAAAATGAACATCCATGACTCTCTGCCGGAAGTCTTTATCCGGCTGTGGCGTATACTCAACCTGCGTGGAGGGCAAGCCAGTAGTGCCTAAGAGTTAAAGCCTCTGAAAGCGGCTTTCAGCCAATGATGAAAGGGAGTCCAGTGGCTATATAGCTTAGCGTCCTCGCTCCTCCATTGGAATAACTTTGAGCCAAAATCTACCTGGTCTCCCAGGGTTCTCTAGTGGGACTTAGCTCCACTTACCCACAGTAGTAAATATCTTGACAATGCTACACCACTGATTGGCTTCCTTTCTCCCCCTACCTCAGTTCCCCACTTCCTATGGGTATTCCCAGAGATCACTTCTCAAATAAACTACTTGCATAGGAATACTTGTATCTGGGTTGGCTTCTGGGAGAATTCAAACTCCAGGCAGACATATTAATTCTAGAATTAATCAAATAACTTTATACGTGATTAGTTAAGTGAGACTGATTAACGCTGGACAACAAAGCAACTTGCTGGTTATTGAATAATAGGACATTTTATAAACTGTGAATAGAATAAGCAAATGACCAAATACTGAGATGTATTATAGAAAGGTTTTTCAGACTTGCCACTGTTGACATAGGGGGATGGATAATTCTTTGTTGTGGAGACTGCCTTGTGCATTGTAGGATGTTTAGCAGCATCCCTGGCCTCTACCCACTAGTTGCCAGTAGTGTCCTCCCTCCAGTTGTGACAACCAAAAATCTCTCTAGACACGGACGAATGTCTGGGGAGGTGGGGGACAAAATCATCTCCCGTTACCCCCTTTATGAACCACAAGATTATAGAAAGGATTTCATATAACACATCCAATTAAATTCACTCATTCATCTATGATGTATAGAATGAAGGCTATGTACCAGGCACTGTGTTAGTAAATTATAAAACACACACACACACACACACACACACACACACACACAGTTCCTGATCTCACGGAGTTCATATTCTAGTCAGAGGAAAATAAGTAAAACAAACTATTACCTCAAAGTGGGAAACTGTCCATAATTCTGAGGCATTTTCCAAAGGAGGCTGCAGAATGAATATTTTCTTTCCAAAAAAGAAACTATATATAACTATTTCAGAAGTGTGAGCGTATGACTGCAAATTGTGTATGATTTTAATTCTGATGAAGCAAAAGACTGTTAATTTTCGCAGTAGAAGTTCTGCCTCGTGGGAATAAAGGGTGAGATATTTGCCCTTGGTTCTTGCTTCATGCCTTCTGTGCTGCTGAAATACTGTGGGAGACTGAGCACATTCTGCTTGCTTTCACTACAGCAATTTTGTTCTTTTTCTTTCTTCGTTGCACACACTTTGTTCATACCTTCTGCCTACCTTCTCCCTGAAAGTTTTTTTAAGAGCATGCATGCTTCTGTTGAACAAATTTAAATGATTATGATAATAGCAAAACTTTAAAAAGCATTGGGAGGTGTTTTTTCTTTATTTTTAGTCCAGTTTTCTGAGAATTTCTATGAGATTTTCCCTCCTAATGTCAAATAGCTTCTTCTCTATGAATCATATAAAAATTGTCTTCACCATGTCCTGATATGACAGTTGATATCTCTTTGTGCTCATGAGTCCTGCAGCTGTGGAATGCCTTATGCTGTGATCACCTGACACTCTACCTGAGGACTTCCTCTTGTCCTATGCATGGGACCCACAAAAAATAGAAAGTGTAGCAGCATTAGACTTCCTCTTGTCCTGTGCATGGGACCCACAAAAATTAGAAAGTGTAGCAGCATTAATGCCTCCAGGGTAACTGGCAGCCAATAATGGATGAGAGCTGGAGAATAACCATCCCAGCTTCTGACAGGTTTCCCACACTCCCTTCCACAGTTTTCCAGAGGTATTGAGTGGCTGTGTAACCTATTTATTGGCTTCCTTCCTTTCTGCTCTCAACTCCTCATGTCCCTATGATACCATCTAGGATCACTTCACCAATAAAGCATCCCAATGCATACTGCTTTGAAATGATGGGCTAAAAGAAAGACCACCATTTTGTGGAGTTTATAATCTAGCATGAACGCTGGAAATTATTATATTATATATTATATAATGTATAGAATATTACTATTCTCTTCAACACTACATAGGGCCTGGAGTTAAAGGGAGAAAACCAGGCTGGAGATATAAAATTATAATATATATACATATTTTCTCCATATTGACTTTCATTTTCTTTTCCTCTTTGGGGAGAGTAAGGGTGGGGAAGGGTAATATTACAATAGTATTAAATAAAATACTTTGGTATTTCGAGCTGTCTTTTAATACCTTGGAGACTTTTTAATGCCATACTGTTCTCTTCAAAGTCAGAATTCTCATAATAAGTTCTCAGGGAAGCATGTAAGAAAAAACATAATTTGTTCAGCGGGAGGATAATCCTTCTTATTCACACTCTGATTCAATGAAAGCTACATTGGGACGGAATCTCATCACATTGATAGTTCCAAAGACAGAGAAGCACTTGGAGTGATTGCGTTTCTGCACAAACTCACAGCTGACATTAAGATTAAAATGCTGCCTGGTCCTCCAACATGTAGAAAACAGAAATTGGGCAGTTGCACCAAATAACAGCTGTATTTTATTGAAGTAACAGACTCTCAAAGTCCAGGTCTGCTGTTTAAAAGTTTACAATTGGATGTTTTATACAGGTTTTCAAAACCCTGTATGGGTTCAAAAACCCATTGTATGTGATTTATACAGTGCTATTTTGCTATTTTCAAGTCTATGTAAATACAGTGGTGGGTGTAATAAACTCTTAATACATAATTTAAACCATTTTGTGCTCCTTTGAGCTAAGTGTATTAAAAGATGAAATGTGCACATAATTGTGTTTGCAAGAAGGGTGTTTTTAAGTAAAGAAACATTGACTAAAGGAATAATTTTGCAATTGGGAGATAAATATTTCTAATATATTTTCTTCCACTGAAAATAAAAGATTATATGGCAGCACAAAATTGATATGTAAGTTGTTTTGAACTAATAAGTGCTTTCTTTAGATAAAGGAACATTGTTTTAGAGCAATAGTGTGTTTTTTCTTTCTTGTTTTATTTTTCTCTCACCTAGGTACTTCTCAGAATAATGCTGTTAAGTGCATGAACTAAAGCACGTTGAATTACAAAGGATACAAAGAAAGCAAATTATTCTGAAATACGATTATCAAAACATTAATAAAACATATTTGTGACACAGCAATATATGCACTTTAATAACATATTTAATAACACGACCTAGCAGTGGTTCTAACAATGACCATAATTTCAAAATAAAGATGAACACTATTTCAAGATATCTGCAAAATGTGTAAGGTGAAACAAAATATCTGTAACTTCTCTTTGTGCCAGAGTCATAGGTACTGCTAATACTATTGTGGTTTGCTGCCTACATTCATAATTCAAGGACAGGCTGAGAATAAAGATGTAATTTTGTATATTTTATCACTCAAATGCACAAACCCCCTAAGCTCCATCAGGATCCACTTGAGAAGAATTCCTGTCTGGAAGTAACAATATGATACTGCTTGATACGCTAAAAGAGGCGTTAGGATCTGCTAACCCAAACTTGTTTTAACGAAGAAACGACTGGCAGTTTTCGATGTTGCCACAAAATAAGTTTTCATTATTCAACACTTAAGAGCTGTGGTAGCAGTTCAAATATCTACAGGACAGGCAAATTAATAAAATGGGTCAATAGGAGCACAGGAGTTGCGAAGAATATGGGAAACCAGAGAACTCAGGCTCTTTCTAAAGGAAATTCCATAAATTTGCCAGATAAAATGTCTTAAGGCCCAACTAGTTCAAGGGCCATCAATTTGCAACCTCTGAAAAGACAGTTTAAATATAAAAAATAGTTTTAAATATTTTATATATTTTGAAAGCTATTTGCAAGTATTGTCTTCTAGATTTACCACCTACCTATATTGCTACAGGTAAACAGATAATACAGGATAGGAAAATGGATGAAGAACAATCTATGTCACATGGCTAGTTAGAAAATCTAGGCATAAGAGCCAGTATTCCAGCTTCCTCTAAAGAATAAGCCATTGCTGAGACGTTGTGTTGGTGAGACATACTTAGGGAAAAAAGAGTCAAATTTAGCTCAGTGTATGAGCAAACAGTAAAACTTAACTTGCAAATGAATGCATTAGATAATAAGTTCCTGTGTGCTGAATTTTCCACTATGTTTCTTGTACTTAATTCTTGACTGATTATGTATTTCCGGTCTTCATAACAACTTTGCAAGGTAGGTGTTGGCATCAATATTAGATACTCACACTAGTATTAGACAAAAAGGAAGTTCGAGTAGGAAAGTCTCAGTGTCCATTGGCACCACATAGTCGAAACATTATCCTAACTATTCTCTCATGCATTCTTCCAAAACCAACGCCAAGACAGAAATAATCCTTTAATCAGAAGGTTACTATGTTCAGCTTTGTTGATTAAACATGTCAGAGAATCTTTCGATCTCTGCATCTCTGTTGACTTTAAGGATGTCAACTTGCACAGGTTTAATTTTACTCTATAAACTTTTTAAATTGATATTATGTAATCCATACCTTATGGAAGACAGAAGCAAACCTATGGCAAAATTCAATTTTATTTAAAATGCTTTACCATTATTTATCTAGTTAACTGAAAATAAAATTAAAATAGATACATCTAAGCATCAATATCATTTAAGTAACTATTAAAATCTCCAATTCTTAATAACATACTATTTGAAAATGTGATGCTACTTTTACTCTTTTAAAAAAACAAATTTATACTGATGACACAGTTAATATAGCATTTTGAATTCTTTTTTCACGTCACATAGCTTTCCAAATTTTCCATCTCCAAATAATTAAAATTATTGGTATATATATTCCATTGTAATTTAAATTCAAAATTTAATAATCTATGTTTTATTTGGGTTCTAAACTTTAGAAATGAGAGCAGAAAATAAGTTAATATTTACAAAGAAAATCCTGGAAAGTGCTAAATTTAAATGCTAAGCTTGTTTATGTCATTGCATGATAAAATTAACTTTTTTTGAAAAATTAGAAAAAGTTTCTAATCTTTCACAAAAAGCATATATCACTGTCACCATAAAAATTAAGCTTATGTTTAAAAATCTGTTAGAATTTCCCACACACTTTCTTATTCTGTCTATAGAAAATTCATAGTTTTATTTCTTAAATGAAGAAAAATTAAGCAGGGCAATCAAACAGGGAGAAAGTAACTGAGATTTTATGTAACATGGTAAAGTAAAGCCTCTGTGACAAGGTGACATTGGAACAGGGACTGAAGGAAGCTATAGAGCCACACAGGAAGAAGGGTATTGGAAGAGGCATCCAGGTGAGGGCAGAATAGAAGTTGTCAGAAGGGCAGCCCGCTTTCAAATAACATTTATCAACAGCTACTATGTATGCTCGTTACACTTTCTCACTGCTGTGAAAGTAACAACTAAAACACACAGTTCCTACCGCCAAGGAGTTTTAACTTGAGCCAGGGGAGAAGTGTGAGAAACAGAAAAGAATTAGAAAACAATTCAAAGTAATTTCTCTCTCATAAAAAACCAATCTATACATATTTTTTAAAAGCACCATCTATTCCATTTAATCTAGGGTATTAAAAACAGATTTTTATATTACGAGATGATACTAAACCTTGCAATATCTATTCTCCTATAATTAAAAGCCATTGGTCATTTCCATTTAAGTCTTTTCTAATCACCCATGATGAAGAGTCTATGCTTTGTTTACAATTTTGTTTTTAAAACTAAATTACGTTTCCTTTCTTAGTAATGTAAAAACAGATTCTCTATCTGTAAATTAATTCTGACAAATCCTTTAGCAGACTTGAAAACATCAAAGTGACAAAGATGTAGGAGATTTCACATTTACAAAATGTTCTTTAGACCTCTTCAGATATTGTCATATCTCAAATTTTTTTAATGTATTCGTTCAATAAATACTTTGCTGTTTTGCATTATCATGCCATGGCATATCAGTTAACCCGATACCTCTTCATTACTGTGCCAACAATTTCAATCAGGTGCCAAATTTATTTCTGCTACAACTGAAGAGCTATCCTCTCATGACACATCTGTTAGATGGAATGTTTTTGATCAAAATGTGGAATATCATGTGGAGTGGAATAGTATATTAAATGAGCATTATATCCAATCAGCCCTAGAAATGACCATATAATTGTTAGAACAAAAAGAACTTAAGAGACTTAGTAGAAAGAAGACAGTAATTGTTAGATTGGCAAACAGTTGGAAACAGATGGAATCAACAGGTTAACAAGCATTTTGTACCAAAAAAAGGGATTCAGTTTAGTATCCCTTTAAGTGTAAACCAAGACACTCAGGTGTGCTGCTCCCAGCACAAAATGATTGAGAACCAATGAAGAACCAACCATGTGTTAAGCTTTCTGAATAAAATTTGCACAGTGAAATTCTCTAAAGCTTCATCTATTCATTCAACAAATATTTAAATGTATAAAGTTAGGAAAGAAAATCATAAGCAGATTAAACATTATCTCTGCCCTCACAAGGCCTACAATCTAGTAAGGATATAAGCAAGTAAAAACATTATGAGAATGCTCAGTTCGGCAGCACTTATACTAAAATTGGAATGAAACAGAGAAGATTAGCATGGGCCTTGTGCAGGGATGGCATCCAAATTCATGAAGTGTTCCACATTTTTTAAAACTTGGCTCTCAAACAAAAGTATTATACAGGTGAAGATTAAAAGTGCTATAGTATATATACATATATAATACAGTATGCAAGATGCATTTTTATGCTGTTCACAAGAAAATCACTTTAATATAAATACATAGGTTAAAGATGAAATGATGGACATAAATTTACCATCCAGATATTAATCAGAAAGTAAAATGTACGGATGGCTATAATAAAAAAGACAGGAAATAACAAGTATTGATGAGGATGTGGAGAAACTGGAACCCTCTTACATTGCTGGAGAGACTGTAAAATGGTGCAGCTACTTTAAAAAGCAGTTTCTCATAAAGTTAAATATAGTTACCATATGACCCAGTAATTGCATCCATAAGTATATACCAAAGAGAAATGGAAACATACATATGTGAAGTCTACAAGTGCGTTATTCATAATAACCAAAAAGTGGAAACAGCCCAAACGTCCATCAATTAATAAATGCACAAATCAATGTGGTGTATCCAAATGGCCCCCCAAATATGTCCAAGTCTTAACGCCTGGAACCTATGAATATGTTACCTAATGTGGCAAAGGGGACTTTCTAGATGTAAGTTAAGGATATTGAGATGGGGAAATTATCCTGAAAGGTCAGGGGGGCCCAATGTAATCACAAAGGTCCGTGAAATTGGAAGAAGTAGGCAAAGAATTAGTCGCAGTAATTCAATGTGAGAACTCTACCTGCTTTTGTTGGCTTTGAAGATGGAGGAAGAGGGCCATAAGCCAAGGAATGTGGGCAGCCTCTAGAAGATGGGAAAACAAGGAAATGGATGACGAATTTTCCCCTAGCCTCCAGAAATGAATGCAGCCCTGCCAACACCTTGATTTTAACCAAGTGAGACCTGTATTGGACTTCTAGTCCATAGAACTGTAGGATATGTTGTTTCAAGCCACTACATTTGTGGTAATTTGTTATATAAGCACTAGAAAATAAATATATCATACAATGAAATATTATTCACCTACGAAAACAAATGAGTATTGATACACGCTACTATATGAATGAACCTTGACAACATCATGCTAAGTGAAAGAAGCAAGTCACAAAGACCGCATATTGTATGACTCCACTTATAGGAAATGTCTAGAATAAGCAAATTTATAAAAACAGAATGTAGATTAGAAAAGATGCTTAAAGCTGAGAGAGGGTGGAATGAGATTAACTGCTAATAGGTATGTGATTTCTTTTGGGGAACAAAGTGTTCTAAATTTAAGTAATGGTGATAGTTTCACAATTCCGTGAATATACTACAAAGCACTTTAAATGGGTGAGTTGTATGGTTTATGAATTATATCTCAATAATGCTGTTTGTAAAACAGAAAGTAAAAAGAAATTTGGGGTGACTATATTAATATCAGACAAAGTTGACTTCAGAACAAAAACATTACCAAAGATAGAGACATTACATCATAACAAATGGGGCAAATTACCAAGAAAACATAGCCATCCTAAATGGGTTTGCACTCAACAAGCGAGTTTCAAAATACATGAAACAAAAACTGATAGACAAATGAAAGGAAAAGCAGAAAAAATCAAAATAATAATTGAAGACTTAATTCCTCTATTTGATAGGTCTGTTTGCTGAAAAGACCTGGGAGGAATGAAACCCCAGTAGCAAAAAGCACACCTAGCATCCATATCTTGGTTTCTAAATACCATTTCCAATAAAAAGAACCAGTGCTCCCTGAAGAAATGACTGATTCCAGGGCTGGGACACGGAAAGTATAAGATGAACTTAAGAGAATTTTGTGCCAGACTGTAAGGAAGTATTGAAAGAATCATGGGGACATATCAAAACAACACTGGAGTCAGCTTGAAAGGACTACCACTAGCCACATCTGGGACAACTGAGCAAAACAAATCATTATGGTAACGAATGATAACCCACAGAATAAAATAAGAATCTATAAGTCCATACTGATATAAATAAATGTAAGAAGACTAAACAAATGGAAGAGAAGGAAAAATCCTTTCTTAGAATAGAATTCCAATAATAAATACAAAAGTAATGAGAGAATTAGAAAATCACTATTTGGCAACCATTATAGTAATCATTTTTCAGGCAAGGACCAGAAATAGATGCTAAAACTAGTGGGAAAAAGCCTAAAAGTATCTCATTACAAGATACTTATTGATTATAAAGAAGGAACTAATAGCTTTATAGTAAGAAAACTGCTAGCTGCCACCTTAACCAAGTGATCAAAGTTAATACCACCAGTAATTGGACAAACTGACATCATCACTGAGATATGATTCACTGAGAAGTATACTTCTGTGGTATTGACTGCCAAAATGCAAGACCTGAATTTAATCAAGAGGAAACATCAGACAAAGACATTGAGGAATTTTGTGCAAAATAATTGGCCTATACTCATGAAAAATGTCATTGACATAAATGACAAAGGACTGAGGAAATACCGCAGAAAAAGGAGACAAAAAGCTATGACAACTAATGTAATATGTTATGCCGGATTCGATACTTTACCAGCAAAAAAAGAAAAAAAGTTTTGATATAAAGGTCATTAATGAGACAAGAAAACTTGGATAAGGACTACAGATTGAAATATTGTGTTAACATTAATTTCCAGATTTTCATAATTGTCTGTGATCATGTAAGAAAACGTCCTTGTTTTTAACAAACATGTGCTGAAGTATTTAGAGATCATAAAAGTGCTGTGGACAGGGTGCTGCAGAAGCATATTTGAGGGACATCTAACCAAATTTGAGAGGGAGAGCCTTCAGTAGGAACTGATAACTAACGGCATTTTAATTTCCTGCTTCGATTATAACAAATTACCACAAACTTGGTGGCTCAAAACAACCCAAATTTATTATCTTAAGTATTGAAGATCAGAAGTCCAAAACAGGACTAAAATCAAGATGTCAAGATTGTGTTCCTTCCGGAGGCTTTACGGGAGAATCCATTTCCTCGCATTTCCAATTCCCGGTGATTGCCCACTCTCCTTGGCACTTTGCTCCAGACTTCCATTTTCAAAGCCCGCAATGGCTGGTTGAATCTTAAAGCTGTACCACTCTGACACTAACATATCTTTTGCCTCCCTCTTCCACTTTTAAGGATGCTTGTGATCACGCTGGTCTCTCCCCCCCTCCCCACACCCTATAATCCAAGATAATCCCTATATTTAAAGACCAGATGATTAGCAGCCTTAATTCCATCTAGAATCTCAATTTTCCTTCGCCAGGTAACAACCTACTCACAGATTCCAGGGATTAGGATGTGGACATCTTTGACTGGCTATTATTCTGCCTACCACAAAAGAGCTTAGTTTTCCTTCTATATCAGGTATGAAACTGTTATTTATTGCAGAAAACCAATTCATGCTGGCATAGCAATTAAGGAAATTGTTTGGTTTATGTACCTGAAAAGTGCAGAAGAAAAACTGGATTTAGCATAGGCTTGATATCTTCAAAGGACTGGTTTCTGTCAATCTCTCTGCTTGGCTTTTTTCAGCATTGATGTCATCCATCCTTATGATTTGATGATGATTATCAAAAGATGTCAGAGATAAAAATTTCTCCCTTCATATCAGCAACAGAGAGGATAGAAAAAAGAGAAAAAGGAATAGGAGGGATGGATTGAAGGGAATAACCGACAAACGTCCACTCTATCCTCGCATCCCCATTTAGTATCCAGAATTACAATCTTTTATTAATAGAGTTGTGAATAACCTAGACTATTCTAGAAGCGCTAAATTTTACCTAATAGCATCAAGTAAAGCAATGTGAAGTAAAGGAAATCGGTGGACACTAGGCTCATATTGCATGAGTTACTGAATCTTGAGGTAAAACCAACCAGGCATTGTTGTCTGCTCTGCACCAACATCCACTCAGTCTTCTATAGTCATTAGAAAACATGAAGTCTGGTTGGTTCTCAAATGCAGGAGAGAGAGAGATGGATAATTTTGCTCAACTATCAGATTTCTGCCTTATCTTTCATAGTAAATGTTTTTGCCTGCAGTAAATTTTCAATTTTAAATCTTCAATTTCTTTTTTACTTTCATATTAAGGAAAAAGACTCATGAGCTACCTAGCTAGTTTTTTCTGCCCCACTTTATTTGCTTAAAATAAGAGACTTATAAGTAAAAGGCCTTCAGTGCCTCACATTTTTTGTTGAGCACCATTACACCCTACACCACTTTCCTTTTACAAAACCAAACTCCTCTCACAAGAGACTCAGTTTGAAAACAATCCAATTAACTAGCTTATAATAGGATCACAATTTTTCATGGCTGAAAAGTCAAGTTACATATAGAAGAACAAAATGGTCATTTAGATTCTTTATTACTTATATACGTATAAAGTTCTTATATACGTATAAAAATTTCAGAGGGAAGTTTCTTTTTTTCTTCAAAGAGTAGCATGTTGCATTAGTTGTTTTCTTTGTTCTTCCTTTTAGCTTTTAAAATCAACATTCAGTAAAATGACTTTTGTGTATATACAGTTTTATGAATTTTAATGTAGGCACATACATGCAACTACCACCACTCTGAATATACAGAATAGTTCCAACACCCTCAAAACTCCCTGGCATCATTCCTTTGCAATTACATACTCCTCCCAACTTCTGGCAACCACTGGATCTACTCTCTATCAGTATAGTTTTGTCATTTGGAAAATGTCACATAAATAGAATCACATAATATGCAACTGTATTAGATTCTGATTGGTATAACAACAGCAGACACTATAAAAATTACCACAAACTTCGGGGCTTAAAACAATGCAAATTTATTATCTTACATTTTGGGAAGTTAAAAGTCCAAATTCAGTCTCAGTGGGTTAAAATCAAGATGTTAGCAGAGCTGCGTTCCTTTTGGAGACACTAATGGAGAATCCATTCCTTTGCCTTTTCCAGTTTCTACAAGCTGTCCTCATTTCTTGGCCTGTGCCCAATATCAGATTGCTTTTTCTCCTTCTGCTTTTTCATCCTTACATCACCTTTTCCACCTTCTGACCCTCCTGCTTCCCTCTTGTAAGGACCCCATGATTCCACTGGACCCAACAGGATAATTCAAGATCCTTTCCCCATCTCAAGATCCTTAACTTAATTACATCTACAAAGTTCCTTTTGCCACGCAAGGTAAAATGCATTAACAGGTTAACAGGAATTAGGACATAGACATCCTTGAGGGGGGCCATTATGCCAAGTACTACTTCAAGCTTTTGAGACGGCTTCTTTCAGCAAAATGCCTTTGAGATTCATCCAAGTTCTTGCGTATCTCAACAGTTCCTCCTTTTATCGATGAGCAATATTCTATTGTCCAGATGTAATACAGTTTATTTATCCATTCACCAGTTAAAGGGTATTCGAGTTGTTTCACTTTAGAGAAATTATGATTAAAACCAACATAAACATTCCTACATAGATTTTTGTGTGAATCCATTTTTTATTTCTCTAGTGTACATACCAAGGAATGGGACTCCTGCATCATACGTGTAACTTTATAAGAAAGTGCCAAGAGTTTTCTAGAGTATTTTCTAGAGTGGCTGTAGTATTTTCGATCCTTATTAGTAATGTATGAGAATTCCAGTTGTTCCACATTTTCCTCTACACCTGATACTGTTAGTATTGTTTATTTCAGCCACTCTACTAGGTTGTAGAGGTATCTCATAGCTTTAACTTGCATTTCTCTAATGGCTAATGATGTTGGACATCTTTTCATGCATTCATTGCCATTTTTGGAGAAGTGACTATTCAAATATTTTGCCCATTTTTTTAAATTGAGTTGGGTTCTAACCGTTAAGTTTTGAGAGTTGTTTACACATTTTAGATATAAGTCTTTTGTCTCCATTTATAAATGTTCTTTCCCAGCATATCTTTTCACTGGCTAGGACTTCCAGTACAATCTTGAACAGGGGCAAGGAGAGGACATCTATATTAGTAGAATATTGCAGCATAACAAATTACTAGAAACCTTACTGCTTAAAATAAGACATATTTCACCTGCTAAGTTTCTTTGGGTCAGGAGTCTAGCATGGTTTAGCAAGTTTTCTGTTCAGGGTCTCACAAGTCTGAAATCAGGGTGTCAGCTGTGCTCTCCTCTGTAGATTTGGGAGCCCTCTTCCAAGTTCATTCAGGTTTTACCACAACCTGAATTTTACAACCACAAAATTTAGTTCCTTGCAGTTGTAGGATTGGGGTCCCCATTTCTTGCTAGCTGATGGCCAAAGCTGCTCTCAGAAATTAGAGGCCACCCTCAGGTCCTGGTCATGTGGCTTTCTCATAGCATGGCAGCTTACTTCATCAAAGCCAACAGGAGGATCCCTCTCCAGTCTTCTAAGACAGAGTCTTATATAACCTACTATCATCTTGAAAGTTACGATACTAATAACCTTTATCACTCAACAATAACCTAATCCAGAGAGTGACTACCCCAACATGTTTGCAAGTCCTGCCCACACTCAATGGACTATGGGGTGGCAATGTTGGGGCCATCTCTAAATTCTGCCTGCCACAAAATCCTTGTCTTGTTCTCAATCTTAGAGGGAAAGCATTCAGCTTTTCAACAATATGTATGAGGTTTGCTGTACATTTTGTTGAAATTTTTTTTTTTCTGCTTTATCTCCCCAAACCCCCCTGTACACAGCTGTATATCTTAGTTGCATGTCCTTCTAGTTGTGGGATGTGGGATGCCGCCTCAACGTGGCCTGACGAGCGGTGCCACATCTGCGCCCAGGATCCGAACCCTGGGGCGCCACAGAGGAGTGCGTGAACTTAACCACTCGGCCACGGAGCTGGCCCCTGAAATTTCTTTTATGAAGTTGAGGATATTGTTTAAATTGCATTCTATTCACCTTGTCGGTGAGGGAGGGATTCCTGCCCTAGGGCTATGGGACGTTCAAACACAGGACATCCAACACTGAACAGGTGAGATCAATAGCAGTGGTTTATTAACCACTTATATTCACTGCATGGGGAATATACAATGCAGGGCCACTGGGTGTTGCACCTGGGAACAGTGTAATCAAACAAGGGCTGTGGGAGGCAGGGTTTTAGTAACAAGAGGGTCTGGTGACAGGGGAATGGTCTCCATGTGAAGATATGATTGGCTTGTTTGAATAATTACAAGAGCTGGCAAGAAACTGAAACCCACTACTCAAGGATAAGCAGGATCTGTGCCCAATCCCCTTGATAAGGAGGGTTGTCTGGCTAGGGGACCTTGTCCTCAGGAATAGAAGAGAGAATGAAACTTGTCCTTAGGCCATTCAAGGCCCTCCAGTCTCACCAGATGACAAAGCAGCACATAATGTTGGACCTTAATTTTAGGTCTTACACAACAGAAGCTTTCTTATATTCCTAGTTGCTGAGAGTTCTTATTATGAATGCAAGTTGAATTTTGTCAATTGCTTTTTCTATATCATTTGAGATGATCATGTAGCTTTTCTTATTTTGACTGTTAAAATATGATTAAGTTTATTGATTGATGTCCTAATATTTTAAAGCCTTGAAATTCTAGGATAAGCCTCATTTTGTACTGGTGTATTATTCATTTTATGTGTTGTTGGATTCTATCTGCTAATGTTTATTGAGGATTTTACATCTGAGCTCATGAGGAATATTGGTCTGTAGTTTTCTTCCTTCATCGTGTCTTTGTCTGGCTTGGAATCAGGGTAATGCCAGCCTCAAAACAAAAAATTAGATGTATTCTATTTTCTGAAAGACATTTCAAAGAATTAGCATTATTTCTTCTTGAAATGTGTGGTAGAATTCACTAGTGAAATCGTTTGGGACTGGGTATTTCTGTTTTTGAAGGTTATTGTTGAAGGCAACAAATTTAATTTCTCTAATACATATAGCAGTATTTAGATCATCTATTTCACCTTGGGTAAACTTTGGTAGTTTATGGTTTTTAAGGAATGAGTCCATTTAGTCTAAGTTGGAAAATTTATGTTCATAGAGCTATTTGTACTATTCCCTTATTATCATGCTTTATGTCTGTAGGGATATCCTCTCTCTCCTCATAGTGATAATTTATGTCTTGCCAGAGCTTTGCCAATGCCAATGATCGTCTCAAAGATTCATATTTTGTTTCATCAGTTAGTCTCTATTGTTTATTTTAAATTTCATTTACTTCTGTTGCTTTAATTTATTTTACTTTTTCTTTTCTAGTTTCTTATGGTGGAAGCTTCAAGTGCTGAGCTGAAACCTTTCTCCTTTTTAATATAAACATTTAATCCTATAAATTTCCCACTAAGCACTGTAGTAGCTGCATCACACAAAATTTTCCTATCGTGTACTTTAATTTCCATTCAGTCAAAAATATATTCTAAATTCCCTTGAGACTTCCTGTTTGACCCGTGGAGTATTAGGAAATGTATTATTTAATTTTCTAGTGCTTTAAGATTTTCCTGTTTTCTTTCTGTTAACGATTTCTAGTCTAATTCCACTATGATTAGAGCACACACTTTGTATGATTTAAATTCTTATAAATTTGTCTTATGATCCATAGTTTGCTCTATCTTGATTAATGTCCCATGTATACTTCAAAAGCACGGTATTCTGCTGAAGATATCAATCATACATATCAGTTAGATCCAGTTCGTTGACGATACTTTTCAGTTGTTCTCTATCTTTGTAATTTTCTGCCTACTAGCTTTATTGATTACTAATAGAGAAGTATTGAAATCTCCAAATGGATTTGTGTATGTGTCTGTCCCTCCTTTCATTTCTGTCAGTTTTTGCTTCATATGTTTTAATATGCCATTGTTCAGTGCACACATATTGAGGGTGTTAGGTCTTCTTGGTGATTTGAACTTTATCATCATCCCTGTAAATTATTTTTGCTCTAAAGTCTCTTCAGAGCACTCTAATTAGTCACTTGAGCTTTCTCTCGTTATTGTTTGCGGGCTGTATGTTTTTCCATCTTACTTTTAATTAACCTCTATGACTATATTTAAAGCGAATTTCTTGTGGGCAGCATATCCTTAGATCATGTGTTTTCTACATTCTGAGATTCTTTTATTTGTTGGTTTAGGGATCTACATATTAAGTAAAAACACCATCTATTCCATTTAATCTAGGGTATTAAAAACAGATTTTATATTAAGTAATTATTGATATGTTTGGATTTGGGTCTACCAGTACTTTTTAAACAGCTTTATGTGTAATGTACATGTAATTTATATACCACAAAATTGGCTTTTTTTCTTTCATGTGCACAACATAGTGATTTGATATTTACTTACACTACAAAATGATCACTCTGATGAGACTAGTTACCATCTGTCATCATACAAAGTTATTACAATATTGTTACCATTATTTGTTGTTGATGGTTCTCTGTTTTTGTTTCCCTTTTCCGTTTTCTGCCATCTTCTGTGTTGTTTGAACATATTTTGGTATGCCTTCTTAATGTATCTACTTTGTTTTTGACCATACAGTGGTTGCTTAACTTCTCGTAGTTTCCTTCCAATCAATAAATATATATATATATATATTTTTTTTTTGAGGAAGATTAGCCCTGAGCTAACATCCGCCACCAAACTTCCTCTTTTTGCTGAGGGAGACTGACCCTGAGCTAACATCCATGCCCATCTTCCTCTATTTTGTGTGGGATGCCTGCCACAGCATGGCGTGACAAGCGGTGTGTTGGTCCATGCCTGGGATCCGAACCGGTGAACCCCAGGCCGCCAAAGCAGAACATGCGAACTTAACCGCTATGCCACCAGGCTGGTCCCCTTCCAATCAATATTTTGCCACTTCCAGTGAAGAGAGAAACCTTACATCATATAGTTTTCTTTATCCTTTTCCCCTTTATGTTATTACATATTTTATCTACAAACATTAAAAATTTCATCAGAAAACGTTATAATTTTTTCTTTCAACCATCGAATATATTTTAAAGAATGTGATAAGAGAATAATTGTCTATAATTACTCAGATACTGACCATTTCTGTTGCTCTTTCTTCAGTCTTGTATTATTTCCCCCTGTCTAATGAAATTTCTTTAACAATTTTTCTTGGAGCAGATCTGCTGGCAACAAGATCTTTTTTTTCCTTCATCTGAGAATGTCTTTATTTCATCTTCATTCCTGAAGGATATTTTTTGCTGGATATAGAATTCTGTCTTGACAGTTCTTTCCTTTAATAACCTTAAAAATGTTGTGCCTGGGGCTGGCCTGGTGGCCCAGGGTTTGCCGGTTCAGATCCCGGGTACAGACCTACGCACCACTTGTCATGCCATGCTGTGGCAGGTGTCCCACATACAAAGTAGAGGAAGGTGGGCACAGATGTGAGCTCAGGGCCAGTCTTCCTCAGCAAAAAGAGGAGGATTGGCAGTGGATGTTAGCTCGGGGCTAATCTTCCTCAAAAAAAAGAAAAGTTGTGCCTCCATAGTTTTTGATGAGAAATCAGCAGTCACTCAAATTGTTGTTATGCTGTAGGTAATGTGTCATTTATCTCTGTTTGCCTTCAAATATATACATATTTTTTATATTTAGTTTTAAACAGTTTGATTATGATGTGTTTGGAAGAAGATTTCTTTGGGCTTATCCTGTTTGTGTGTTTGAGCTTCTGTAGGATTGTGTCACCAAATTTTGGAATTCTTTTAGATATTATTAGTTCAAATCTTTTTTTGTACGTCACACTCTTTCTAATGACATGTATACATTAGTCTCTTTGATACTGTCTCACGGTTCCCAGAGGCTTGGTTCAATTTATGATAATACTTATGTTTTTCTTTTCTCTCTGTTGTTCAAATTGGATCATTTCTATCAATCTATCTTAAAGTTCAGTGATTATTTCTCTGTCATCTGCATTCTGATTTTGAGCCTATCCAGTAACTTAAAAAATTTCTGCTACATTTTTGAGTTCTAAAATTTCACTTTGGTTCCTTCGTATCTTCTGTTTCCTTGCTGAAACTTTCTATCTTTCCATTTGTTTTAAAAGCATTCACCGTTACCACTTGGAATATTTTTATAATAGCTGATTTTAAATCTCTGTCAGATAATTCCAACATCCATGTCATGTTGCCATTAGTGTTTATTGATTTTCTTTTCCCAAATGAGTTGAAATTTTTCTCATTCTTCCTATGTCACATTGGATTGTATCCTGGACACCTCGAATATTATAATATGAGACTCTGAGTGTTGAATCGATCCTATGGTGAATATTTATATTTTGGCAGGTACTCTACCTGGCTGGGTTCAGTCCACAAGTTCCAATCAGCCTTTGTTATACAATTTGGATCTGCCCACATGTGCTCTACCAAGCACTCAGTCTGGGCCCTGGGTATGACATAGATAAGATCTCAAAGTCTGTGTATGCTATTTAGGGTCAAATCCAGGACTGTGCAGCATGGGGATGAATACAAGTCTATAAACATGTTTAAGACGTTGCCTTCCCAAATTCTTCTTTCTTCATTCACTCTCCAGTACTTTCAGGTTCCATGAGTCCCTTTTGGTCTTCCCACCAAAAATCTGGGGCTTTCAGTTATCCTACTCTGCTATGTGTTGACTACACTTGCATTAGGACCAAGCAATCAGAAGCCAATGAGAGAAAAAAACAAAAGAGAGAGAGAAGCAACAGAGGCCTCCCCACCCCTTGAGGCACCATCTCCTTATATCAGAGAGGAATAATTCTCATCCTTCAAAGTTTTGACTTCTGCAGGCTCCTGTTGCCACTGTTGCTATTGCTGTAGTGGGGTCATAGTCATAGGATTGCTTGGAGGCTGAGCATAGAGGACAGAGACAAAAAACATGGAGATCTTCCCAACTCTGTCTGAGTGTAAGGAATTCCCTTTTCTTCTCCCTCAAACCAGAAGCAGAGGACTTCTTCTAGAGCTCTCTCTGACTCTATCGATGCCCATTTTGAGTTGAGCCTCATGGACTTCAGATGGGAAGGATACTAGATGGAGGAAAAATGGCAATCTTACCACACATTCCTAGTCTTCTTCCTCAATCCATCTGGTACTATTTACTTTCAAAAAAAATTGTGATATACATATTACATCATCTGCATTAATCTGCTAGGGCTGCCATAACAAAAGACCACAGACTGCATGGCTTAAACATCAGAAATTTATTTTCTCACTGTTTTGGAGGCTGGAAGTCTAAGATTAAGATGATAGCAGGTTTGGTTTCTCCCAAGGCCTTTTTCTTGTCTTGTAGACTTCTTGCTGTGGCCTCACATGGCCTTTTCTCTGGACATATACATCCCTGGTGTCTCTTCTTATAAAAAACACCAGTCCTGTTGGGTTAGGGCCCCACTCTCATGACCTCAACTTTAATTCCTTTTTTAAAGGCCCTATCACCAAATACAGTTGTATTGTAAGGTACTGTTACAATTACAATTACAACCTCAACATAAGAATTTGGCAGGGAGGACACAATTCAGTCTATAATACCATCATAAACAATTGTAAATATACAGTTCCACAGTATGAAGCACATTCATGTTATTGTAAAATCATCATCACCATCCATTTCCAGAACACTTTTCATCTTGCGAAACTGATGTTCTGAACCCATTAAATAATAACTCCCTATTCTCCTCTCCCCTCAGCTCCTGGCAACCACCATTCTATTTTCTGTCTCTATGAATTTGATTACTCTACATAATTCAGATAAGTGGAATCATACAGTTTTTGTCCTTTTTGTGACTGGCTAATTTCACTTAGTATAATGTCCTGAAGCTTCATCCACGTTTTAACATAGCATGTGTCAGAATTTCCTTCCATTTTAACGCTCAGTAGTATTCCATTGAATGTCTGTGCCACATATTTGTTTATCCATTCATCTATAGATGAATTTTGGGTTGTTTTCACGTTTTGGCTATTATGAATATATTGACTTTTAAGAGTCTTCAAATAACTTATTCAAGCTTGCTGTCCAGGTTATAATTGCTTTTGGTGGGAAAGACAGAGTGAGGTGTACTTACTCTATATTATCCAGAATAACAACTCACTAATTTCATTTTAATTTACTAGCAGGAACTCATTATAAACATTACAGAAATTGTCTGATGGTATTTGATTTGAAAGGCAGCATTGATCTAAATATGTCTCCCACTTCTACTATTATCTAGAGGTACTTGCTTAAATTAAAACATCTCCATCTCTAGACATTTCTGTTTGAAGAAGCAAACAGTCTTGGAAAGGAGTAATACAAAAATTTTAATAAAATATTAGTCACTGATATCTTAGTATGACTTAATTTATGGGTTCTTTCTTCTTTATACTTAGTTGAAAAGTGAGGCATTGAGCAACTTACGAATAAATAACAACTCAATAGGCGAAAGCATAATGTTTCCACTCCCTCTACTTAATGCCTGCCATTATCCTCAAATAACATGTATTACCTGTCTATTTTATTTGAGATAATTATGTATGACAATAAAAAGTCTTTATGAAAAAGATATTTCTATCAACAGAACTACCTTAATTTCAATCACCATGCTAGGAAACTCAGAGCAATTTTTAGATCTCTTTTGGTCTTATTTAATAGGCATAAAAATAATGGTAAGACAGAAATTTTCCATAGATGTGACCTGATGATCCTGAATTGGAGCTAACATTCACTGGAATGGAGAATTGGCCATCTCAGTAAATCCAGTGTAGTTACTAGTGAATAGTCAATCCAATTATCTTAGACCTAAAAAGTTTAAATTAAGCCTCTCCTAATATGGAGATGGTTTCAATTGCTAACAGGATAATTGCACCTGGTTTCAAAGTACAGGCTGCAGTTTTCTTTTTTAGGAACTCATTTTTGGAAATAGAGCAATTCCCTCATGGAAGGATGATTAATAAAACAACTGAGTTTTCTCTCATCCTTGAATGTACTGCTGTATTTCATACTGACATAACTAATAATAAACAGACCTGTCCTTTTTGTTTACTTTCATGTGTTCCCACATTGTCTTACTTTATTATGATTACATTAGCAATTAGTAAAGGAGGAATGAGCATGGCATCTATTTATTACCATCAGCCTATTAATTTACATTGGAAATCCCCTCTACGCCTTGCCATGCTGCGCCATTCTGTGTTGAGCCATCTGAGGTTTCAGAGAGAGCTCTCATTATCAAATTAATTCTGAAAGAAGTAAGCGTTCGCCCTTCCCATTTTTTCAGGAGAGACCTACTAACAGATGTTCTTTTATGTTATACACATACCTCCGTTATCCACTTCGGGGGGCTGCACGACTTACCTGCTTTGTATGATGCAAATGAAGTGAGAATTTGGAAAAAATGGTGTCATGGACTTCTTTGTACTTACTTTCTTAACCTTTGAAATTTTAATAGAAAGTAACCTTTTCTTTATGTTATGTTTAATTAAATCTCTCCCACTCTTCAAAGAAAACCACATTTTTCTCCATGAGGTAAACTTGAGATTGCAATTGAACATTCCTTCTCAGTCAATAACTCTATAATATTCTCAATCAGCAAATATAATGCCTAATAAAGCTCCATTTACTGGGTGAATGTTTATTAATTGTGTGTTTACAGTGAAAACGACTGTGTCTCAAAATATATCAGTCTATAAACAATTTATTTTCAGGTTAAAAGTTTATATTTACTTAGATTTTATTTGAATATAAGCTACAGTACAATTATAAAGTTCTCTCTCAGTTTTTATCTAAAATAGTTTCACAGCTGTAAGTTCTTAAAAAAGATGCAAAATTCATTTTTCAATAGTATCAGTAATTTGGACAAAATACTTTAACATAGAAAACAAAAGTTATTTGCTACTCTGGTTGAAAACATTCCAACTATTCTTTAAAGAATCACAATCTGCTATTTATTTCAGATGTGTATCATTGCAAAACTTTCACAACATATCTGCTTCTGCTCAGAAATTTGATGATCTACCATTTTATTGTGTTAAAAATGTTAGAATATTTTTTACTGCAATAAATACAATTCTCTAATAGTATTACTTCTAAAGAACAAAGCAGGTGTTTTGAATATTCTTATGATTCTGGGCTAACAATACAAACTGAACTACCAGACCCCATTGGTGGTAACTAATTTCGGCCATCCTCAGTAATTATTTTATTCTACTTGCCAAAGTCTATGCTTTACATCCTAACTTTTAAGGATAAGTAAGAATATTTTGGTATCTTTTATGGTATTGCTTTGCAATGGAGACAAACCTAAAAGATCAAATAGGTTGTATAAAGTGATTCACTCATTCAACAAATATTTAATGAACTCTTACTACTCCCAAAGCACTGTCCTGGGTAATGAAAATATATCTATGAGCAAAACAGACAAATATTCCTGTCTATATTGAGATGCCATTCTAGCATGGGAGTTGAAGAAATATGTCAGAAATATAATAAACAAGCAAATTATGTAGGGTATAAGACGATGAGTACTATAGATAAAAGGAAAAGTTAACGAGAGCGAGAAGTTCGTGGCGGGGTGGGAGCACATGTTTCAAGATTAAATAGACAGTCAGGGTTAGTCATTGAGGACAGGGCCGAAGGTGGTGAGGGGGTTAGCCATGTAGCTTCTGGGGAGGAGCATTCCAGGCAGAGGGGTAGTGGAAGAAGATCCTAAGGAATGCTTGAGGAAGGGAAAAGGAGTCATACAATTTAATGGGAAAAAGCAAGAAAGAGAAGAGCAAGTCCTGGAGGGTGTTCAAGTGCTGGAGAGGGGGCTTGATTGCTGTGCATAAAGATTCCCCTAATTTCATGAGCTTTAGGTCCATGTGACTTTCAAAACCTCAGCTTTTAAAAAATTTTCCATCAATCTTTTATAAATATTATAATTAAATATTTAGATTACTCTGAATTATTTTTAACAAAATAGAATTGGGTAAGACTGCATCATGAAAAAGCAATGAATTACATATGTTCTGTCCCTATTTGGGGGGGAAAAAGACATCTATCTGCAACAATCCTCCCATTTTGACTATTATTCAGGTAGACTGATGCCCTGGCTAAGAAGGCTCCAGAGAGTGAATCAGTGTCTTAGAGTTTTATAATTGAGAAAATGTTACCAAAAGATGGATCAGAAAGCCAAGCCCCAGCACTGACATTACAAATAATCATAGAAGCAAAGAACGCATCAGGCATTTTCCTATGATTTCTACTGAAAAGAAAGGAGGGAAACCAGGAAAGAGGGAGGATGAGAGAAGAGGTGTGACAGGAAGCCTATGTGATGGTTGAACAAGCCAGATGCAAAACAAAACATGGTCTAAAATTTGGACATGTCATGTGCACCATTTCAATGTGGAAAAGATCTATTGGGAAAATATTATGAAATAAGCAACTGGAAAAACGCATTTGCTTCTCCCATAGTTTGACTAAATGGTCACAGTATACTAGAAATTATATGGACATTAAAGATGAAATGCCTCTGGCAGTTTTGAGGTGATAGAGGGCATTTTAATTGGTGATACATTTAAAAAGTACAACACATTGAACCTAGATGATTCAAACTAAAACCTTCTATTTTCCAATGCAGAAATGATGCAATCGGCTATTCGTTTCCTACCATAAACATAAATATACTTTATAAAGAGCTAAGCTTACCCAGTTTAGTATCATTTGGGAGTTAAATAATTGTTAATTCTCTTTCATCAGGTCTAGGAAGAAGTCTACTTACTTGATATTAAAAATTTCATAACTCTCCAGATCTTAACAAACGGTTCTATTATTTGAAAAGCATCAACAGACTCGAATATAATTGAAACTGAAGTTTGAAGCCAAACAGTTGAAACCTTTATACTAATTAAATTCCTTCATTACTAATTAGAAACATACATCAAATTAAAATCAACTATTTTTGTTGAGTGTAATAAAACCACAAAACCTGTCTGATTATCCATAACAGCTCAAGTTCTCTATCATATAAATAAGGTATTTTTATTATACCTATAAAATCTGTTTACCTGTACTTATTTTTAAACCTGTCAAAGAAGAAAATGTTTATATATTAACTAAGCTTGAACTCTGCTTTGGCCTCCTGCATAAAGTTTAATTCTCATGCCGGTAACTCCACAACACGAGAAGTTCACAAAATCCATTACTCTAACCACGCATTATTACAATTTTTTTTAATTGCAATAAATATTACCCTTTAAGGACACTGGTAATTACAGGGTTGAACAGGAAGGGTTGCTAGGAAAATGATTCTCACCTCTAATTACAGCAATGGGAAGTGTGCGCATAAATTAATACAGTTGTTTTACAGACTATTCTCAGCTTGATAACTGAGATAACTCTCTTCCTTTTAGTGTCTACAATAAAGGAGTGATCGCCTTTTACAGCAAACTCTGTGGCCTAGAAAATCTCATCTTTAGGAATAGATGGTGTCAAATCTAGAAAAACAATAGTCAACAGAGGTGGCGTCCCTGAGTTGACAGTTGTCTAGAGTCGGCACTACTGTAATTTTGCTACATTCTTAGTCTCGGCCAAGTGAAACCTCCATTTTTCCTCTTCAGAAATTCAATGTAAATCATAGGTAAAATCCTCTAACCAAAAAAAGTATTCCAAAAAGTGACAACAATTACCTTTCCAGAATAGAAATGAAGAAATTTTTGCAAAAACAGAAAACATCACTTACCTTATTTATCATACAACCATGGCATTTACAGTACATTCTATTCTGTGATACTGATTTACCTTTGCAAATTTCACTATAAATCATATGCATTTAATAGGGACTGCGAAAAAACACAAAAGAGATTGGTAAACTTGAAATATCTGCATAAAAGAGATATCTAGTGACATTCAGCACAGAAGTTGATACCTTCTCTTATCATCTTTTCAACACAGATGTTTGTATACAGAAAAATTCCATACATATATATATGAGATGACAACATAAATATGTTTTGTGGAGCTTGCAATGTAAGAGAATTCAGGAAAATGAAAAGATAATCCAATGGTGAGGAAAGAAGAGAAGGGCGTGCAATGGAGGCAGATATCAAATCTTGAGTCTACTAAAGAGTACAAAACAGTAGAACTTTTGGAAATAAAACAAGATCTTCTGGAACATTTAAAGCAGAACATTTAATAAATGACTAGCCTAATGACCACAATACAATTATCCACCCCATTTCCTTCTCTGGACACATACTCTGTTCCTGACATACCTAGTTTATTTTAGCCTAAAATCCTCAGCTCTTCCAACACTTTACTATTCCTTATATAGCTCTTCATTCCACATTTTTCATGGGTATCACTTATGGTCAATCTAATGGGATATTTTTGGACACATAACAGAAGTAGGCAATATAACCTTCTATGTCTTTACACCTTCCACTTGAAATTTATGGCTGAGGCACGTTATCTCAATACTCCATCCTACCCATAGTCCCCAAAGATTGGGAAGTGAAGTTACAACAGCAATGCTTCAACATTTCACCTACTCCTTCGGATTCCATAACAGAAGCAGTGGGCTACACAACTCTCTTGGGACTTGTGATATGTGATTCCTTGAGTTAACCACATTGGTGGTTCATGTCAGGGATTATTAATGAGAGACTAAGTTTTTGTATGCTTCAGTTAGGGTGTATACAAAAAGGTGTGTAGGAATATTTGCATACTGTTAGCGGTGGTTTGCAGACCCTGTTAAGTTTATCACTGAAGCCTCAAGTTATACATGAACTTCAGGTTAAGAACCCTGCCTGCAAGAAATCCTTAAGAGCACTCGCTGCCTACTTCCTGCCCCATCAATCACCACACAGACCAAGAGCAGGCAGCTGTGCTGAGAGTTGCTTTTCACTTGTGTCTACGAGGAGATGAATTATTGACTCCAGCCCCTCTAAGAAACTGGGTTTTTGCTCAATAAGGTTTACCTTCAGTAAGTCAGTGAACAATATTTTCTCAGCGTTTTTTGTGTATAAGAACTCATATTCAGCATCTTGGGGAGAGGTCAAAAATAAACATCAAAACAAAAACTCAGATGTTTATTTTCCCGGGAATGAGCTCAAAGTGTAATTGGACATCACCACCTCTGTATCTCATACAAATGAATGGTGTGTCTATAGACTAACTCATAGCAGAAGATTTGTATTTTTAAAATTGGGTTTATTGTTGAAAACACACTTTTCCTAAGCAAAATTCAGCACCGTGTTAGGAATTCCAAGGAGCAACCAAGTAGAAATGATACTTACGATGCACAGACTTTCATTTTAGCTATATCAGCAAAGCATATTATTTTGCTAATATGTTTCCTATATATAAACATTTTTCTTCTCTTGCCATATTTGGTTTGGAGTTTGAATTGTTCTTGTCTCCTAGTGTTATAACACATACTATGCTTACAACAAAGTTGATGCTTGTTAACTGACCGATGATTTGATGGCAAGAGGCATACCTTTCATCCCAGAGTTAAAAAAGACCCACTGAACAATGGGCTGGTCCAAGCAGTCTTGAAAGTGACAACCAGCCTGATGTGCTAGGAAGAGCACTGAACCTGGAGTCCAAAGACATGGTTCATAGCCTGCCTGCTGATGACTGCAGCTGTGTGACCTTGGACAGTTAATCTATCTGGGGCTAGTTCTCATTTTAAAATGGACTATAATTATACCTGCCCTATATTCCACACAGGGATATTTTGAAGCTCTAATTTAATAATGAGCTGCATCTCCTGTCCCAGATTTGAAGGAAAGAAACAGAACAAAAAGTATGAGAGAGTAGATAAAGTAAGTTAGGAATCTTTTCCAAATTCCTACGTTTATGTTGGCTAGAGATCACCACTGGAGGAAATGAAGGCCAAAGAATATTAAAAGAAGTCAGCAAAGAAGCATCATTAAAGATTTGTGTCCTCTTTTACAAACTAATTCCGCTTCCTACATCTCCATTTTCTGATCAGCTTCATCAAGGGGAAAATATGCTGTCTCTAAAATACTACAGTTCTAGAATATGATTCTGCCCATTTAAAAAAGTGCAACTAATTTTACCGTAGGCATGAGAAAAGATTTTAATAGATTATGTGTAATCAGCTCACATGAATGTAAATTCCCTAAGAATTTTGATGATTTTCAAACTTACATGAGTTGTTTTTTTCAGATGAGGACAATAAGAGAATTACTACACTAACAGATATTGTACCGTGTGCCAAGTCTTGAGCTAAGTTATTCATATATTTATGTTATAGAAACCCAGTAATACCTACGATCTTGGTATTTTTATTGTTCTAAATTTACATATGAAAAAAGGAGGCTTGCTCTTAAGTATCAGAACCTAGATTTGAATTTATATATGAACGCATATCTTTCTGACCACGAAGCCCACAATCATTTCTAAGTACTACACAGTTTCTCATTGTATAAGATAATAGGTATTAGAAAATAATGTTAGGTGAGATAAAATCCTTGTTCTTTAGAAGCTTATAATTTAGATGAGGAAATCAGACAAGCACACAAGTGATAAAAGATTATAAGGAGAATAATATGAACTAATATTTATTTTTTCCAGCTTTATTTAGATATAATTGACATACAACATTGTGTAATCAACTTATGATGACTTGATACACATTTATATTGCAAAATAAGGTTAGTTAACACATCCTCTACCTCACATACTTACCACTGTCTTGTCGTGGTGGTGGTGATAACATTAGAGCTCTACTTTCACGGCAACTTTGAAACATATAATACAGTACTGTTACCTGTAGTCACCATGCTGTACATTAGATCTCCGGAACTTATTCCTCTTATAGCAGCATCCCCCTATTTCCCCCACTCCTCAGCCCCTGGCAACTCCCATTCTACTCCCTGTTTCTGAGTTCAATGTTTTTAGATTCCACGTAAAACTGAAATCATACAGTATTTGTCTTTCTCTTCTGACTTATCTCACTTAGCACAATCAAGGTCCATTCATGTTGTCGCAAATGGCAGGATTTCCTTTTTTAAGGTTGAATAATTGCCATTTGATATATAGAGAGATACAGACATACATAGAGTTTTAGATATAGATATATAGATACAGATCACATTTTCTTGAAGAACTAATATTTAATGACTGTCTATATGATGGCTGTCCTATACTAGGCACTCAACATTCCTCAACAATCCTATGAATCCTATGAGATCAATGTGATTGCCATTCCCATTTTACAGACAGGAAGGCTGAGGTTTTAGAAGGTTATGTTATTTGTCCTAAGCCACACAACTAGAGAATAGCAGTTTTGTGATACAAGCCCGGGCACTCAGACACCAGGGCCATCTTGATACTAACAAAAGTAGCACAAATTCAATAGAGAACAGAGAGTATGAGCTAATGAATGTCCAGTTAGGGGGCTAGGGACATAAAAAGCTTCATTAAAAAAATTACATACATGCACTGTGATATAAGAAGAAATACATATATTTTGGTGTTCATCCCAGCTCCTGTCCAGAGCACCTGAAACCTTTGTAATTTCCTAAGCAAAAAGGTGATAAGAGCATCTTCTGTTCTAATATTTGGTTTTTGACTTCAATTCCTGACACAGAGCTCCTAAATCCCTTGGAACTTCCTGGGTGAGAGGAGCATCTTTTGTTCTAATGAGGCAACTCTTGCTGGGCTCCTGGATGGGAGCTTGCCACCAGAATGACCAAGCCGTGATTAGAAGCTTGGAATTTTCAGCTTCATCCCCTATCCTGTGGGAAGAATAGAGGGGCTGGAGATTTTGTTAATAATCAATAATGCTTATATGATGAAGCCTTCAAAAAATCCCTGAACTAGGGAGTTCAGAGAGCTTCCAGATTGGAGAACACATCCACGTGCTGGAGGGTGGCTCGCCACAACTCCACAGAGACAGAGACTCCAGCGATGGGGACCCTTCCAGACCTCACCCTGTGTACTTCGTCATCTGGCTGTTCATTTGTGTCCTTTAAAATATCCTTTGTAATAAATCAGCAACAATAACTGTTTCCTGGGTTCTGTGAGCTGCTCTAGCAAATTATCAAATTCAAGAAGGGGGTCTTGGGAACCTCCCATTTGTAGCCAAGTCAGAGTGATCTGGGGACCCACTACTTACAATTGTGGACTGAAGTGGGGGACAGCCTCGTGGGACTGAACCCTTAACCTGTGGGATCTGCTCTAACTCCAAGCAGTTACTGTCAGAATTGCTTGGTGTGGGGAACCCACACATCTGGTGTCAGAAGTGTTGTGAGTGTGAGAGTAAAGGAAAAAACCTGAGTTTTTCCTATAGATGCATATACAGTATACTAATATATGTTTATATATACAAATAACTTGAGATTTTGATCTCTAGGAATTAATAATATGGGAATTATCTATCCAAAATTCCTGAATGGATGTCCAAGAAATCAATTACCTTTGCCTGCCAAAATCCAAGTCTGAGATTTTGGAGCAGTTAAATAGAAAATGAGTTAGAAAACATGAACCCGCAGATCATGTACCCACAGAGTACCTGATCCTGTCAAAAATACCACATCACTATTTAGACCTTCAGGCACCATGACTCTGTAAGTAAAAGGGCTGGTTTTCTCCTGTTCAGACTGCCCTGCGACTTTATATATACAGCACCAGTTCTATTATTTCTACCAATTCTCAGTTCTGGAGAATTGAAGGTGGACGTCAACCAAGAAAGAAGGAAAGGGAGCTAGTCCTAATTTGGAAGAATTTCAAGACCAAGTATAAGATGTCAGAATGTTCAGACATGCTATACTAAAATGAAGTGCTGAAGCTTTACAAAAATGATCAAGATAAAAGAAAATTCAGAGAAGCATGGATGGTGTGTGACCACGGCTGTGAGCGACAGTTTGCAGTGTTATAGTTAGTGCTTTTTAAAAACATTAGAAATAAATTTAGGCCCAACTGAGTCCCAGAATACACACATTCAACATAAGCAAATTAAACCTGAAGGAGTCAGTAAAAAGAAGGAACCATTCCTTTATTTGCCATCTGCACCCACCACCTTCAACCTCCTCCCCGAGGTAAACCTTAGCTTCCAATAACCCACAAGATAAATGCAGAGAAACCAAACAAGCTAGTTAATGGTTCTTAAACCTTGACAGCCCTGGTCCAAGCCATTATGAACAATTTAGTGCCAACCTTCTAACTTAATCCCTAAGTAAGCTACAACTCCATTGTACATATATTCATATTTTCCATGATCCCAAAACTTCCATTTTAATATATCTCTACTATGTATAAAAATTAAATAGACTCACCTTAGAATGCTATGTCTGGATATAAGGTCAAACACCTTCATTAGTTATGTAATTTCTACTTATTGCTGAATGTATCTAAGCAACAGTGGGGTGGCTGGACTAAAATAATTTAAGGCTCCTTCTAAACCTGGTTTTCTATGATGCTAATGGGGAATCTATTTATATGCTGGCATGCACCTAAGAGAGGTTATTTGACTTTCAATTTATTTATTCATAGTCTAACAGAAATGGAATTTTACAGAGACAAACTACATGTGTAGAGCACTTTATTTTTATAAACTCTATTAACATATTGTTTCCTTTTATTCTTATCCTATGAGTGAATTAATACAGGTATTACAAGAGTCCTTCCATGACTCTTTCTAGTTCATGTAGGTGATTAGCGGCAGATTCTATGAATAGAATCATTCATATATAATTTGGTGGGGTCTGGCTTCCTGCTCTCAACATAATGCTTTTAGTATTAGTCCATGATGTTGGCAGATAGTGTTCAAGTCTTCTTTTATGTCACATTTAAAGTCTTTTTCTTATAAACAGCACACAATTGGACTTGCTTTTTCATCTAGTCACAGAATCTCTGATTTTTAATTGGAACGTTAGAGCATAACATTTTTGAACCAAACAAAATTTTTAAAAATGAGGTCCCTGTAATCAAACTTTGATAAATACATAAAAATATGCCAAGACCACATCCAGTTGCTTGTATATTCTCCACCTTTTCTGATCATGTTGACGTGTCAACTTAGCCTTCCTGACAATCAGGTGGTTAAGAGGACAACACTAATATGTACGCCCGAATTATTGTTGATTTCTGCCTTATGGTTTCATAGGTTTTGTCATGAAGTACAGGCATACAAAACCTTCAAACCACACATTTTTTAAAAGAGGAGAAACAGACAGCATTTACAAAACATTACAAAACTGCAAAGTTTGTAATCCAAATGAATAGATACTGTTGTCAAACTAAACTCCAAGGATTTTGTTCTGAAAGTATCCTTTAAAAAAAGAGAGAGAAATTTTAAGGAAATTATAAATCAAAAGATAAAAGACCCAAAGGAAGAGAAGGAAATTTAAGTTCTTGCTGGGGGAAAATTTTTAACTAAGAGGAAAAGGCAATGGTTGGGGTAACACAATAGAAATGACTTTTGGGACGTTACGATAACAGGCTCTATTTTCGTAGAGTACTTATTAACTATCTACCAGAATTAGTGATTAATTATACATATAGGATTATGTTTAAATCCTTTGTCTAACATATTAAATCTTCAGTTTGAAAATGGAAATACTCCATCTTCTTTAGGAATGTCTAATTTACTAAGTTTATCAGTGTGAGGCTTCTATCATCCAATATGTTCAATAATATTCGCAAACTGTTTTCTAAATCCTCAATATCTTTGGTTGTTATAAACAAAGGAAGCATTTGAAGGGGATTAGAAACATGTGAGTGAATTACCATTTAAATAAAGTTGATTCAGCCCAGAAGGGACAGTAGAAAGGCTTTCAGTCTCAGTAAATCTACTTTAATGTCAGTAAACAAATGGCCCAAAGTAGTTTTATCTGGTTCTGGCTGTAAAGGGTGAAATGCAAGAGACAAGATTGGGAAAACAATCTTTTCTGTATTGCAGCCAGCAAGAGAGAAGGACTTTGATCATGTGCCAGTGTGGTCTCAGCTCCTTAGCTTAAATGTTATCTGTTTATATAATCTCATAACTCAGTTTATCCATCTATCTCAATATATTTAAATGTAGTTTTCACACATGGCCTCAATGTCTTCTTTGAATGGTCATAATAAACAGCCCCAAACTGGTATTGTATTATAAATGACTATGATGGAACTTTAAATCATATCATTTAGAGATCCAAAATGTATTACTGTTCTTAATGATTTAAATTCTAGTAAATGATATTCATACTATTAACTGATTCGTGTATTGGCAGAACTATGCAACATTTTTCCTTCAAATGCCCCCAAATATTCACCTCAGAAATTGAAAGACAAATTGAATGTATTTATTTAGAAATATCAAGGTTATGAGACTCAAGTTAATTTTATATATATAGACATAGATATATTAAAATTTTACAGTTGATAAAATTAATACCTGAGTAATTGATAGTAGTAGTGCTAATAATACCAAATTGGTGCACCTGATCCTCATAATAATGATATAATACCTAACACGTGGCTCATGGCTCTGTATCAACTGCTGTATGTGCATTGTCTCATTAATCTTCAGGACTCTCTAAAGTAAGCACCATTCTTATCATCCCATTTTACAGTGAAATAAACTGAGACAGAAAGTAGTTAAATTATTGAAAACAAACTGAAGATTTGGGCTCAGATAGCCAGTTTCTAGAGCACATACTAGATAATGTAGGCACATGGCGGTTTATTTCCAGTGCCTGGCACACAATGAGATCTCAAAATTTATTTTGGATGATTAAAAGATTTTAAAAGACTTAAGAGATTATGGGGCTGGCCCCTTGGCCGAGTGGTTAAGTTCGCATGCTCCGCTGCAGGCGGCCCAGTGTTTCGTTGGTTCGAATCCTGGGCGCGGACATGGCACTGCTCATCAAACCACGCTGAGGCAGCGTCCCACATACCACAACTAGAAGAACCCACAACGAAGAATATACAACTATGTACCAGGGGCTTTGGGGAGAAAAAGGAAAAAAATAAAATCTCTAAAAAAAAAAAAAAAGACTTAAGAGATTAATTTTTTTCCAAATTAATTTAGCATTGCTCACTTTGGGGCATCTAGATTAAAAGTAGCCAATTATATCTAGGATTACTCCCTTACAATGGTTCTGCTATTTTCAGTTAATCCCTGACTTTTGGATAGAAAAGTGTCTGCACTGAGGCAGTGGTTCTCTCTTTCTCTTGACTTGATAAAACTTTTTATGTGGAAATAATTTTAGATTTACAAAAAATTGCAAAGATAGCACAGAGAGTTCCCGTACACCCTTCCTATCCTTTCCCCTAGTGTTATCCTACATAACTGTGGTACACTTGTCAAAACTAAGAAATTAACATTGGTTCAACACTATTAACTTAATTACATACATTATTTGGATTTCATGGGTTTTTTTCACTAACGTCCTCTTTGTGTACTAGGATTTGATCCAGGATACTGCATTGCCTTTAGTCTTCTCTGATGTGACAGTTTGTCAATCATTTCTTGCTTCCCATGGCCTTGACATTTTTGAAGAACACGCATGAGGTGTTTTGGAGAATGTCCCTCAGTTTAGTTTGTCTGATGTTTTCTTAGGACTAGACTAGGGTTATGGGTTTGGAGGAAGAATACCAGAGAAGTAAAGTGCCTTACTTTTGACATCATATCAGAGGGTACATGATATCAACATGAGGTATCATGGAGGATGTTAACCTTGATCACTTGATTAAAGTAGTGTTCGCCAGGTTTCTCCACTGTAAAGTTACGCTTTTTTCCTCTCCATGCCCTATTCTTTGGAAGTGAGATACCAACTCTAGCCCATACTCAAGTGGAGGAGAATTAATTTCCCCTTCCTGGAAGGGACAGCATCTACATACATTATTTAAAATGCTGCTACAAGAAAGATTTGTCCTTTTTAAAGGATGCCTCATTTACATCTGAAAAGATAATGAGAGAAATCAAGAAATAAAGAGGAAACCATTATTAGCCATGATTCTACAAATCTGATCCATCACTAGGGTCAATCTGGAAATCTGACTTTGCTATTGAAGTGGCCTTTTCCATGATATAGTCATCAAGCAGATTTTCCACTCATAGCTCTCTGTCCCCAAGAATCTGGTGGAAAGAAAGCCCATTATCCCCCCTTCAGCCACATCATTTATTACCTTCTAAAATCAATCTTAAAAGAAAACTTTTTAAAAAGCCTTACATCCCTGATAAGGTAAGATGTCTAAAGAAGGAGGAAGAAAGAATAGGGCAGCGAAAGGCGATAAGCAAGGATGTGCTTTCTGTTAAGTCTAGCCTTGGCTGATCCATTTGGGGAATCTGGAACATAAATTGCAACACAGAGGTGAATCACCTTGAGGGAAGGTGGTGGCCTTTGGTACCTCCAGATCAGTGATTCACAGTGTGACCTCCTGGGTGACATGGCTCCTATCAGCTGAGGCTAACTCTTTGTAGGAGGGAGGCCAATTCTTCGTAGTAGCAAGTTATTAGCTGCCATCCTTCACACCACCTGATGAGTGGGGGTACTGGGCTGGAAAAGCAGGATTTAGGTGGGGAACCAGCAGTGTCCACTACGTTGTATGCCTTACCTCTCAATCCAAATGACCAAATATTTATGGAGAATAAATTACGGTCTATGTAGAAGTTACTATAATAGCTATCATGCACATGCTTTTATGTAACTGATGTGTGGTTTCAAAACTCAGAAGAGATATGCATGATATACTACACATAAATAACAGCCTTCCTTTCCTTTGTCTATTTTTTCGTGAAATATAGATTTTAGTTTGGAGGATGATTTGTTCTTTCCCTTGCAGAGAATAGGCAGAAATCTATTTCGAATGGATATGGTCAAAATAATACGATAAAATTTTAGAAAGTAGATTAAGATTTAACAATTTCCAGAGGACAATTCTCCAAAGCAATAGGGTACATTTTCACAATCTCTAGAGCACTAAGAACAAAACATAATTCTTTATGTGAAAAGCAAATGCCATGCTTTTCCTGTGTAAATGGCATGAAATCACCCTTATAAATATGGGATCTGATAACAAAAGGGAGTCAAGTTTGCTTAAACTGAGCATTCAAGATAGATGGCTAAGCATTAAAAGAATTCAGAAACCAAGGCCTTCAAACAACAAGTGCATGAGCAGCCAGCAGTGCATATCTTGTGACTGAAGAAATGCAGAAAGATCTGTTGTGCAATAATAAATCAACACTTTGGAGAAAACAGGAGGTGTCAGAGATTGTAACTGGGTCAGATACAGAATATAAATTCTATCGCTTCTGGATTACTGGTTCAAATCCAGAAAACCCTACATCACAGCGATGGGCAGAGAGTCCCAGAAATCTTGCAGAGAGTAAAATGTTAAGCAGCCTAACAAAACCAGAGTGACATTGTCCATTCTAAAGAAGCAGTTATGCTCTTCTAAGCAAAGAGAATAAAACTGATTTTAGAGTAGAAAGGTGCTAATATCAACTAGCACTTATTTTAAATACTCAAAAGCTTGAAAGATAGAAAATACCTCAAAGTTTTAAATAAGTAACTAAATTTATGCCACGATTAATAACACTCCCCATAAGTGTAGAGACCATGTCTGATTAGAATTGTGTCCTTATGACCTACCTGAGGGCTAGGAATGTAGACTATTCCCCAATATCTGCTGAGTGAATTAATGTGTGAATAAATGAATGAAAATACATCAGGCAGCTGTAGAATCCTCATCCTTTCCTCTGCTCCTGTAAATGTAAATAAACAGCCACCGTACTCAGCAGGCCTCCGTCTCCAGCCTACTCCTGCTAATAGCTACCTCTGTGACCTTAATCAACAGTTTTAACCCCAGGTAGCCTTCTTGTTTCATCTGTAAGATAAGTTTTCAAAAAGAGATTAAAGGTCTTCAGCAAATCTGACTTTCTAAAATTTGCTCTTTAATTACAGCCGTCATCTTAGTGCCGAGAAGGGAAACATAAGGAAGCAATGAAGATCAGTATTCTGAAGGCACCAAGTATGTGGACTTGGAATCCGGAATGGTCAGACAGACATGATTTCAGCCTCATGGCTACCATCTTTTAGTCTTATGCTCTTGAGGCAGCAATTTAACAAGTCTTTATTTGTAAAAATCTGAGGTGATGAGGATTAAATAATTTAACCATGTAACAGATTTAGCGTAATACCTGGCACATAGTGAATGTTTTCACCTCTTGTTACTATAGCTACTGGCAGAGTTTGAGAGTAAAGTGACGTTCCTCAATAGCATACCTGTTCTTGCTCTCCTAAGACCAGATACTTTTTTCATTTAGCTTATCAAACAAATATTATCATATGAAATCGATATTCTAAGAGCAGAAACAACTCATTTGGATACTGCCCTCAAGTAGAATTATATAAAACAGTAACAAAACCCACCAGATTTTTGTCATCTCACCCCCACTTCTCTCTCTTTCTTCCTTATACACACAAACACACACATACAAACACACACACAAGGTCTGGTAGCCTCTTGGATGGTGTGACCATTCCAGATCCAAAATGAATATTTTTATGTCCAACACTATTCTCCTAAGAAAAGAAGAAGTTACAAATATTACACTGAGGAAAAAAAAATGTTTTAAGTATTACATCGTTCCTACTTTTGCTGTTGTAGTAAAGACTTCCTGGTTAGTGAGGTTATCACTGCTAGTTCACCAAACATTTCTTGGTTTCTACTTCTAATCACATGTGAGTTTATTAGTCAGTGCTCTCCAGAGAAACAGAACCAATAAGATATATAAATGTACAGAAAAAGATTTATTATAAAGTATTGACTTATGATTATGGAAGCAGAGAAGTCCTCAAATCTGCCACCCGCAAGTTGGAGACCCGGGAAGGCCTGAGATGTAGTTCAAGGCCTGAGGACCAGTCAGCTGATGGTGTAGATTCCAGTCCAAGACTTGAAGGTCTGAGAACCAGGAGCACCAAGAACAAGAGAAGATCAGTGTCGCAGCTCATGCAGTCAGACAGAGGGCAAATTCAACCTCCCTCTGCCCTCTTGTTTTATTAAGGCCCTCAATGGATTGGATGATGCCCTCTCCCACTGGGGAGAGCCATATAGTTTACTCAGTCCACCAATTCAAAAGCTAGTCTCTTCCAGAAACACCCTCACAGACACCCAGAAAAAATGTTTAGATAGATATCTGGGCATCCTGTGGCCCAGTCAAGCTGATATATAAAATTAACCATGATAGTTGCATCACATAACCTGACTTTCTTGATGCTAGGTGGGGACATGAAATTTGATGGGGCTACTATTGTGAGCAGAAGTGATATATATTTCTTCTCAGCTAGAGCATTTAATTGCCAGCTCAGGACCCCCCAGAGCACTCTTTACTTTTCCACAGTGATCAGCAATACATCAGCACTGTCCAATAGAATTTTCTGCAAAGATAGAAATGTTCTCTGCATTGTCCAAGATATAGCTACTAGCCACAAGACACCAGACTACTGAGCACTTGAAACATGGCTAATGTGACTGAGGAGTTATATTTTTATTTTATTTTCACTAATTTAAAGCTACATTTAAACAGCCACGTATGGTTAGAGGTTACTATCCTGGACAGCATATTTCTAGTTACTACCTACTCTCTCAACCTGGGTCCAGGAGTGAGGACGATGCATACCAGAGCCCTCAGGCCATCAGCAATGGAAATGTGCTCAAAGTAAGAAATAAAACTTATTTAAGTCACTGAGACTTTGGGGTTATTTGTTACCACAGTATAGCTTAGCTCCTTACGATAGACACGGGTTGTCTTCCAGCTCTTTTAGTTACTGTAAACCAGCTGTCCTACCCACAGGGATAGAGTCTGAGCAAACATGTTACTAATGAGTGATACTACCCCTGGCTATAGCTGACTGGTTCAAAGACAGACAATTCATCCAAGCTGAGTATTTAGATTTTCTATCCTGAAATTTTATAGATACAAAGACTGGGAGCTATTGAGTGTTAAATCATTATGAGGAAACTTGAATTTGCTCTCATTCTTGTCCTTCTTTTTCAGTTTCTTCTTTGGATTCAATGAGGTAAGCCAGTATCTTTCTAATAGACTCTTCTTTCGCTACCCCAAGAATAATAATTAATATCAAGGAATATACATTTACATGGATGCAATGAGGAAAACAGTCACTTGAAAACTTGGTAAGAAAATAGATTTGCTGGTATTTCTCAGAACGTTAAGAAAGAAGGGGGGGGTAGACACTTCTCAATGGTATTGTGATTTAATGTCCTCTCTGACAAATTATTCAACAAATATGTATTTAGTGTTTGTTATATTCTGGACTCTATGTTAGATACTGAGGATTCAGTGGAAAACAAAACAGATTTGGTCCAAGTCTGTGTGGCATGGATAGAATACAAATAGGTTTGAGTACTCCAATGGAGTCAAATGTCTTTCACTTCCAAAGTATGTGTGTGGAGTGCCACTGATGGCTTGGGAGCCACTCTACCAGAGTCCAGGTAGCTGAGATAAGAGCATGTTGCCCCTTCCCCCCATATTCTGTATTTAAGAAAATCCCACAAGTTCAGGGGATTTAGGATTTGGCTACAAAAATGAAAATCTGCTAACATACTTTATCCTTTCTAGCTGTCCCCAGTCATTCACAGATGAGATCAAACTGGTGTGATTCTCTGATTAACAAACCATCTCACTAGCAATAGACAACAATAATAACAAGCGCAACACTGTAAGAGCAACACCATTAATTGTTCCCTGACATTTAGCCAAGCAGTGTGCTAAGGGCTTGTATACATTTGTCAATTAATCCTTACAACCACCTTATCAAGTAGGTACAGTAGTCTCCCTTATTCCAAGACCCCTAGTGGATGCGTGGAAATGGGGACAGTACCAAACCCTGTATATATTATGTTTTTTCCTATACATACATATTTTAAGGTGCAACAGCAAAACTAGCAGAACTTTCTTTTTGCTTCTTCGCAATTTCATGGATAGAAGATTCATTCTTACGGTAGATCTTAGAAACCTCAGCATATGATATTTTTTCTTTCCATAAGTAAAGAACTTTCACCTTTTCACTTAAAGGAAGCAGTTTATGGTTTCTCTTTCACATATCCAAATAGCCAGCATCACTACTTTCGCACTCTAGGGCCATATTAAGTAAAATAAGGGTTACTTGAACACAAGCACTGTGATATCTCCAGAGTCGACCTGATCGCTGAGACAGCTACTAAGTGACTAATGGGTGGATAGTGTACACAGCATGGATACCAAGGGAGGATTCATGTCCCGGGTCGGGTGGAGCAGGGCAGCAGGAGATTTCATCACACTACTCAGATCAGTGAGCAATTTAAAATTCATGAATTGTTTATTTCTGGAATTTTCAATTTAACATTTTTGGACAATTGTTGACCACAGATAACTGAAGTTACAGAAAGTGAAACCATGGATAAGGGCAGACTACTGTATTACTGTCTCCATTCTATAAATCAGGAAACTGATGCAAGGTAAGTAGGAGGTGGAACCAGGACTCAAACTTAATTATATCTGATGTCAAAAGGTCTGTTTCTAATCACTGCCTCCCCTCTAAAAAAGAAAGGCTCAATGATCAAAGAGTAACCACACAGACCTCCGATTTCTGGTATATGGGATGTTTTAAACTTTTTGAAATAAAATTTTTCCATTTTTCCCTACTGACTCTGTAATTGATGTACTCCAACACATTAATGTGTTTTTAAGGTTGGTAAACACAAAAGTTTTACAAAAATCAGTCCTCTTGCTCGGCATTTTCACTGAAACCAGGGATTGATCTAGAATCAATATTTGAAAACTAAATTACTTCAGTGGCTATACTCGCAGTGAAGAGTTTTGGGCAGAATGGGAAATAAACAACCACTACAGTCTCCAAAGTATATGCTTGTTTTTAAAACACACTCAAAGCATATGACATTCAGCTTTCTATATGTTACGAGTATCAGCTCAGTAAGTTAACTTTAAATAGTTAAACATAAAATTCCAGGGGGTAAGTACTATAAAATGTGTCACACACAGAAACATAAAAATTCTAGCTCAATGACAGTAAATAGTGTCAATCTCTGCCTTCTTTTATAGATGATCAGCACAGTGTTATATTAAACATTAGGGAAAATAATTAACAATCTTTATGAAAACTTACTATAAAAATCATCCTTTAGAAAATAATAAATACACAATCAATCGTGACGATTACAAAGTGGAAAAATTATAATATGGCAGAAATTAATTTGCCCACATTCCTGACAGCTAATCAAAACCTGGAAGATGTTACTAATTACACAAAAAATATTCTATCTGGTGAAGCAAATATAGAAATGTTACTTGAAAAAAAAAATACCTTTTAACTGTAATGAAGTATAGTGCCACTAATAGTGCACCATGCCATCTTCTCAAAGATAAATTTAGAATCAATAAATACATTTGAAGAAAATTACATTTTTCATGAGTAAATAGGGAAACGAAATTAATTTCCATATTATTCTGATGATTGTAGGTACATATGGAAACATGTTTAAATTTGAAAAGTTTTTCAGAAAACACTATAAGAATTCGATATAATTAAATGGAAAAAATTGAAAAAACTAGTTTCTTTTAAAATCGTAAAAGACAATGTATTATATCATTTTTTACTGTTAAACTTTGTATCTCAATAACTATAAATACATTCAATGAATTCAATATATTTTCATTCTATCAAATTCACTAATTTATTTGAAATCTTACCTAGCTTCAAAAACACTTCAATATTGCTCATACATTAATCAGATTTTATTTTGCTTTAAGAAGATGCCGCCTAATCTTAAACACTGTTTTTAATCTCTTCCAAGTATCTCATCTCTTATCACATTGCAATGATAAAGAAAGACCCCCAGAGAGAGGTATAAACTCTGTAACGGAATAGGAACCTGGTTAAAATGTGATCGATCTCATTTAGGTAAAATTCATTGAGAAAAATATCAGTCACGGGGGGACTAACCACATTGATATATCTTCCTATAGAATATATCAAATAAAATATGCCTTATTAGATGAATGTATATTCATTTTCTAAAATACTCATTCAATATGTACAGTAGTCCTGTACAGTTCAAAAGGATGATGAATTTCCGACATTCTTCAAACACACCAGCAAAAAATTCTATGCTTTTAGCCTCCCTACTCATTGCCACTGTACTCTCTCATTAAATCATACTCATAACATGCAGAAGGGGACCAGCCCAAAAAGTAATGGAAAAATATATGAAAACATTTCCATAAAATAAAAATCCCCCATCTAGTATATTGCACTAGTAAGTTGCAATATGTTGTTGGAAAGAGAAGGGTTTACATTTTTCTTTATGGCCATTCTCTAAATCTTATTCTAAAATATTGCTTACGGTGAAAGTAAAAATGATTGCTCTTGTCGTATAGGCCCCACATAAAATTTTACTACCATAACAATGACAGGTTGGCCTTTGCTATGGAACCAGCTAAGTGCGGTAAAACACATTGAGGAAAGGTGTTTTACCACTTTTCTGATGCTGAATTGTGTAGCTTGACCCTCGTTTTATTTGGTTTGCTTTTTATCCTCTCATTGTTTTCAGGTGAGTTTTGTTGTGATTTGGAATCTATTTTTTAAAAAACAGTGGGGCGCAGAGAATAAAGAAAGATTGGCTTTGCAGGAGGAAAAAGAATTAATCATCTAAAAGACGCCATCAGTCTTGATTCTGATACAAAGAAACATTCACTTCTGATGCTTTCACCAAAAAAAGTGTGTGTGCCTATAAGAACTGATTGTGTGTGCATAGTTAAACAACAAAGCAAGCAAATTTAAGATGTTTCAAACTAATATGTTCAAATTACTTCTCACTTTCTTTATCTTTCAGCAATAGCCTATCTTGCTGAAGACCTCAACATATTTGTATTTATTCTATGCTTTTAAATCAAAGTGTCTTCCAAAAACTGATCTGAATTACTAGGAGGTGGAAAAAACAAATGTCCTTCCTCAGGCGGATTCGTTTCACTTCCCATTTTTATTGATTCCTTTATTCCAACACTCTCATTAACTACTACACTTGATCCCACCAAAATTAAGCTGTCTCACAGACCTCTCTAACTTTTAGATTAATTCTAATTAATTCTTATATTGGTCCTTCAACCAAATGCAATTTTCCTATTTAGATGTATTTTCAATGATGGGAAGAAAAAAATAGGTCTTAGTCTTTTGGGGTCATCCCTTCCTCTGGGGAAACCATGCCCTCACTTCCTATTTCATAATAATCATGCTCCATCATCAGATTAAGGTGGACCCAATCTTCTCCCCCTAAACCAAGGGCAAGTGAGCCAGGTCTGACCAGGGCTCTGGTGTCAGACAGTTTAGATGAGAATCCCAGTTCCACTACTCACTAGCTTGGGTAAACTAATTAAATTCTCTGTGACTTAGTCTTCACATCTCTAAAGTGGGGAACTAATAGGACCTATCACACAGAGCTATTGTGAGGATCAAGGAGTTCATATGTGTAGAGTACTTAAAACATATTAGGTGCTTAATAAACTATTCTATTATTACTTTGATAATAATAATTATTTGAGTTGCCAGCCATCATCTGGCTGCCAAGCAGAGAAAGCTTGTATAATAATGAAGCCAAGATTAGGCAAGTGGAGCCAAGACAGGAAAACAAAGTCTTATTGACAACATTTGAATCCTAGAAACTGCTGACTTGAAGCAGGTCCTCAGTCTTCCAATTATGTGAACCAACAAAATACACTTTGTCCTTTTGTTCTTCTTTTTTTCTTTGTAAGCTCATTTGAGTTGTATGTTTCTTACCTGTAATTGAAAGAGCCATGACGAATACAAAGTGTACATATTCACATAGGATAAGGGTTTTTTCTGCCCCTCCTAAAATGGATTAACTAATTCATGATAAAAGGTATGTTAGGATTCCCTGCCTAAACAGATAGCCTAGGCATAAAATTATTCCAAATTTTCCCTTAAGTCAATGAAGGAGGAGAAGTTTCCATTAACGGAGTCATTTAGAACCAAGAAGTATCCCACAGTGGTTACAATGTGTTTATCTTTAAATTATGACTGTTAAGCTGGGTACAAAAGGCACCAAGAATCCTGCTGCACTGAGAAGTGTCATGACGACTATTCTGAGTACTGAGAACTATACTGTTCCTCCTTGTTTACCTAGTAAGTCATATTATTATTTTTGTATTTATCTTGTGTTTTCTCACCAAAATTCCCATGGCGGTTTACCATGAGATCTATAGCTAACTTAGTTAATTTAGTCATCACTACTTGTTCTTTTCCCACAAGGTCCTGATTCATCTTTTTGTTAGTTACATATGAATGGTGCATGCATGCCATGTTTCCTGCATGTCTGAAAAGGTTTTTCTGTGCTCTTTTTAGAATTTCCCTGTTATTTCATCACAGATTCATGGAAAGACTAATTAGAACATATGATTCTTCTGTAACTGTTTATAATAATACTGTCTTTTTTTTTATGATGAACCTACAAAATATTATGTAGTATGTAGCTGGATCTGGTCCTCTTACAACTCCCCAGTGTCATAAATTTTATATCTGGGAGTAAACTTCCAAAAAAGATGGACCATTTCTGGGTTTCTCAAGTCTGGTAGCACATCAGCATCTGCGGATTCACAGAGTCTGGAACTCTTTCCTCTGAGATTGTGATTTAATGGATTTGCTGGGCAGCTCAAGCACCTGCTTTTCATAAGCTCCTTAGGTAATTCTAATAAACTATATTGTGAACTACCGGAATGATGAAAAATCCAAGTCCTGGAAAGATCTAGGAATTAACAAAGTTTTTTGAGGACCTACAGGTAGCTTGAGCCAAAGCTAGAATTAAAACTCAATGTTTTAATTGCCAAATAGGAACTCTTTCTATGATACCATACCTCTTGAATCTATGTAATGGTATTTCTAAGAGCAGCTGCTCTTACCCCGTCTACAGGACTTCATTTTCCAGAAAGAGTGAGAGAGACAGACAGACAGGCAGACACAGAGAGAGAGAGAGAAGAGGGAGATTGGATAAGAGAAAGAAAGAGAGCGAAGGAGAAACAGGCAGTACAGTTTTAATCTCTGGACTCCCTGAAGTCAGTTCTACCACTGGGCTTCCCAAGACATTAATCAAAAAATTCTCTTTTTTCAGGCCTGGCCCGGTGGCACAGTGGTTAAGTTCGCATGGTCTGCTTCTTGGCGGCCCAGGGTTCGCCGATTTGGATCCCGGGTGCGGACATGGCACCGCTTGGCAAAAGCCATGCTGTGGTAGGCATCCCACATATAAAGCAGAGGAAGATGGGCATGGATGTTAGCTCAGGGCCAGTCTTCCTCAGCAAAAAGAGGAGGATTGGCAGTAGTTAGCTCAGGGCTAATCTTCCTCAAAAAAAAATATTAAAAAAAATTAAAATAAATAGATTCTCTTTTTTCTTAAGGTAATTTGAGTTGGGTTTCTGTCACCAAAGGAAGCATCCTAAATATATATATTCTTATTCTGAATACTAAGTAGGACAAAGACAGGACTCAAGTGGGATGAACTCAATATATATTGGCTTGGCTTGTAAGTTCTCTGGCATCAAAATGAGTTAAGAATGGCAAGAGGACATAGTAGTGGCAAGGACCCTTCATATAGGACAACAAAATGTAGGAGTTCACAGATCCAGAAAGAAAGTGTGCCAGATTTAATCCATGGTTCTTAAGTGAGGCATATTCCCTCTGTGTCCATCTTTTAAATTTCCTCCTAGATATGGGGAGCTCAGGCTCACAGATGGTGATCGAAGTCAGCAGGTGGTCAAAGGCCTTGCAAGAATATCTGAGTCCTGAATAAGACTAGAAAAGAAATGCTATCTTTGGACAGCTTGGAGAGCAGGAATCAGATTTTGCTCCCCTTGGTATGACCAAGCCTTCCCAGCACTGTATCTTTGAAATAATGATGGGGCAGAACGTGTTCTTTTAAGTGTTAATGATAATATTCCTATCCAGGAGAAAACTGTGTTTGTCCAGCAACATTCCTGAATGGGCACAATTACTTAGGAAGGTGAAGTTTCCTGGGTTCTGGCTGTGACAGAGGAGTGATCCTTAAACTGTTCTACACAAGCAATTAACATGGTTTGGGTGGGGCAGGGGTGAGTCAGGAGATGCAGAAGAAAGGAGACTGCAGGATGGAGAAGGACTGAGGGACTGACATGCACATCGGCAGGTGTTGGCCTTAGGAGGAAGCAGAGCCACGAGACATGCCTCCTGTGCCAGCTGAATGACGTTTAAGAATGGGGAAGGTTAATATTTAATTTCTATTCCTTTCATAAGTTCATAATTTATGAATGCCATTTGCTCGATAGAATTGGTGTGTAAACGCTCTAATTCTCACCTACAATGTACCCATTACACACACCACTGAACTGCATGAGTGATTTAGGAGAGTGGTCCATGTTCCAGCGAGAGAGCAGGGAGGGGAGTACAATTCCACAGGTGCGCTGCGAGAGACGGCAAAGTGCAGATGGAGCAAGAAATCAGAGTACACGGCTACCGTGAAAGCACATGCTCCTCGGGATTCAGACATCTTAGAGGGATTATTATACTTTCTAAGGACAGCACGATAGGTTTGAACTAATTTTATTTGCATCTCAAAGGACAGAGTGTGACTTCAGTCATTATCTGGGTTATACCTAGAACATAATGGGCACTCAGGAGTTCTTCCCGAATGACCCACTTCTAAGTGGATACTTTGAAAGTCTGAAAACCTACTTGCGCTTTACAGGAAAGGTTTGCCCAGAGTATTAACCATTCTGCCAGACACTGCAACTGGCACTAAATGGTGGAGTCTGAAGGACAGAAGGATATCATTTTGCACCTCTCACATTGGGAACTTTTAATCGTACTAAAATTTATTTTAATTAGCTAGTGCTGTCTGGAGTCAGAGAAAAGAGCCTTCTTACAAAATGGCCATGATAAAAACTTTCTGGGTGGCAATTCCAGAAGATCTATCAAAAAGCCCTAAGAGTATGAGCGTTGAGCAAGAAATCTCATTTCTAGAGATTTACTGTAAAGAAATGCTCAGAGATACATACTGCAAAAATTCCTATGATAATGAATTGGTTAACTAAGTCCTGCCACATCCATACAAAAGATAAAGTAATCCACAGATATTTAGGCAGACTTTACAAGACTTTTTAAGGGCCTAAGAAAAAATTTTACATAGTACGCTTAAAAAACCCTAATGTATACTATGACTTTTAATTTGTAAATGTGTATATATGTATATATATGGACATATGTAGAAACTAGAAATATATAAATGTGTACATATAACCTTAATTTTAAACATATTTATAGTACATATGAGCAAGTATGAAAGACTAGAAGCATATATCATATGATTTTTTTTTTTTAAAGATTTTATTTTTTCCTTTTCCTCCCCAAAGCCCCCCCGGTACATAGTTGTGTATTCTTCGTGGTGGGTTCTTCTAGTTGTGGCATGTGGGACGCTGCCTCAGCGTGGTCTGATGAGGAGTGCCACCTCCGCGCCCAGGATTCGAACTAACGAAACACTGGGCCGCCTGCAGCGGAGCGTGCGACTTAACCACTCGGCCACGGGGCCAGCCCTTATATCATATGATTTTAACATTAGTTATCTTAAAGTGATGCAAGAGTGAGTGATCTTTATTTGTGCCCTTCTATTTTTTTTTTTTTTTTGGCAATTTAGAATGAAGTATGTGTGCAGGGTAGCTTTGTAATCAGAATCTCCCCACATGTAATTTATAATATGTATATAATTAAATAAAAATAATATAAAAGTTAGAAATAAATCTATCACTTTAAAGTGGGGAGACAGGGAGTTCCAAAAAACCTGGGCTTGAGTTCAGGTGATATTCCAACTTTCTGACTTAGCAAAGAGCTTGGTAAGTCCAAAATTCAGCGTCTTCATCTTTCTGTGAAAATGAAATACCCTGGCATGATTTCTATTTTATCTTATTAAGTATGTTTTCATTAAAAAATAAGAAATAAAACATTCTGATTCTAAAATATTAATAAAATACAGAAATATATAGATGCTGATGTGAATGTCTCAATTCTCCCCAATCTTCTAACCCACTCCCTCAACTCACACACACACACACACACACACACACACACACTTGCCCCCCATCTCTTTGCCTGCTCTGAGGTAATCACTATTAACATGTATGAATTTAAGCTTATATGCATTTTTGAGTATATCTATACAGTTAATTTAAAATGTAAATTGAAAATGCTCTATATTTTTTTCTGTGACTTTTTAATCTAAACATTATGTCTTGGACATTCCTCTATGTCAGCATATAGAGGTCTATCTCATAAAATGTCTGCATATTACTTTATGGTATGGGTGCATGGAAATTTATACAGTTATCTCACTGTTGTACATCTAGTTGTTTCTATGCTCTGGAATCATTTATATAATGTAATAAATATCTGTTTTATTAATCATTCATAGTATTTAATTTACTTTAGCCTAGGCATGGTTTAGGGGAAAATTTGTGAATGACTTTTCCATTTATTCTTCAGAAAGTCATTTGTATAGGCTTGGTATTACTTGAACCAATTAAGAAAAAAAAATACACACATATATATATATATATATATATTGAGGAAGATTAGCCCTGAGCTAACTACTGCCAGTCCTCCTCTTTTTGCTGAGGAAGACTGGCCCTGAGCTAACATCCATGCCCATCTTCCTCTACTTTATATGTGGGACGCCTACCACAGCACGGTGTGCCAAGCAGTGCCATGTCCACACCCGGGATCCGAACCGGTGAACCCCGGGCTGCCGGGAAGCGGAATGTGTTAACTTAACTGCTGCTCCACCAGGCCGGCCCCATATATATTCTTTTAAAGACTGGCACCTGAGCTAACATCAGTTGCCAATCTTCTTTTTTTTTCTTTTTTCCTTCTTCTTCTTTTCCCCAAAGCCCCCCAGTACATAGTTGTATATTCTAGTTGTGAGTGTCTCTGGTTGTGCTATATGGGATGCCGCCTCAGCATGGCCTGAGGAGCAGTGCTAGGTCCATGCCCAGGATCCGAACCGGCGAAACCCTGGGCCGCTGAAGCAGAACACACGAACTTAACCACTCAGCAATGGGGCCAGCGCCAAGAAAATGTATTTTGATGAGACCTGTCCTCCTCATAATTAAAAGAACTTGACATTTAAGAGAACTTCATGTCCTATGAGTTAAAAATGTAAAGAACAAAAACAAATCTCAGTGATTTACTCCCTTGAACATCAAGGCTCCTTTACAGATTTTCAATGTAAAACTCCTCTCTGACTTCTAAATAATTTCTGATTCCTCAAGTTTTCAAATGCATTTGACCTCTTTTCAGTTGCACATTATCAGTGCTTTCCTTTCTAATATTAACCTTTTAAATATGTGTCCATTTTATGAGTAAAAGGTCCCTCCTCCACTATCAGATCTCCAAAGTAATTTGGAGCAGGTTTTGAGGGGGTGGCAGCCGGAGGTCCTTGGGTTATGGTCATGTATACGTAGGGAAAGAAAAAGCTTTCATCGACTTTCTTAGGGACCCTGGCTGGGTCTGAATATTAAATTGAAAAATACAGGTAAAGTGGAGACAACGCATACAAATGTGTTTAATATAAGTTTTATATGGCACAGGAGCCTTCATAAGAAAATGAAGACCCAAAGAGACAGTTAGACCTGAGTGTTTTATGCCAGGTTTGATGAAGGGTGGACAGTCGTAGAGGAATGTGATGGCTAAGGAGTGTGACGTAAGTGTGGTAAACTGGGGGAAACGTAGCAAGGCCCATTTGTTAGGATTCTTCTTGGGGTTCCTTTGTCTGTGGAGGACAGCTCAGGCTGAGGAACGCTCAGAGGCCCTAACCCAACCATCGCAAAGGTCGCTGCCCATTTAAACACTCAGATAAAGCCTCCATTTTCCCTCCTATTCTATTGTCTCTGAACCTGAAGCACCCCAAATAACAGGCCTTCAGTCCTTAGCAAGGACTACTGTGAATTTTGCCCTATTTTCCTTTGTCCTTGTTTCTCTGTCAATTTGTATCTGTCCTCTTAATGTTTCACTTACGTATAAAACTTTTATGAATATATACATATATGTATGCTATGTATATGTATACACACATATGTATATACCTACATACATATTCTCTCTCTCCCTCTCTTAGTTTAAGGGATTTGGAACAGAAGTGGATATTAGAGACACGGGGTCATTTTGTCCTCTGAATCCATATTTATCAGTATTTTGTGAATGTTTCACCCCGGGATCATTGTTAAGATTGCCTTGCTTACTTTTATTTTAAAATGATACAGTGAGTACATTTTTAGAAACCATCACAATTCATTTTCAGAACCAGATGCAACAGAAATAAATACATAACCTTAAAACATATAAAACATAGCCCCACATTTTCCTCCTAAGTTTCTTACGAGCATTAAATAGCGCAATGTATAAAAGAATGGTATAAAATACAGAGTTACGTAAATATTATGATTAAAATAATAACATTCATTTTCACTTTCTAGAAAACATGAACCATGTTTTAATTCCCTATTTTTTCATGGAAGGACTTTGTCTATTCAATTGGTTGATGAGTCGCATTTTGTTGAATGAATGACCTTATCCATATCACATTTCATTTTCAAAATACGTGAATTATGAGAAGAATATCATATTTTACATGCACACTAAAAGCACCTATGAAAACAATAAATACATACCAGTTTACATTTATTCCACACTTAAGGTGTACAAGATACTGTTACAGGCTGAACTATGTTCCCCCCAAAATTCATATGTGGAGGCCCTCAGTACCTCAGAATGTAACCATATTTGGAGATAAGGTCTTTAAAGAGGTAATTAAGTTAAAATGAGTTATTCAGGGTGGGCCTTAATTCAATATGACTAGTGTCTTTATAAAAAGAGGAAAACTGGACACAGACCTGTGCACGCAGAAAAAAGGCCATGTGAGCACATAGTGAGAAGGTGGCTATCTACAAGCCAAGGAGAGAGGCCTGAGGAGAAATCAAATCTGTCAACACCTTGATCTTGAACTTCTAGCCTCTAGAAATCTGAGAAAACAAATTTCTGTTTTATAAGCCACGCAGTCTGTAGTATTTTGTTGTGACAGTCCTAGCAAACGAATCCAGATGCCCCACTGTGCTTTAAGAACAACATCTCTTTTAATCATAACACCACTACTGAAGTAGATGCATTAATCCCACCTAGTTTGCAGGTGCAGTAATTCAAGTTTAGAGTTACTTACTCCAGAGTTTGGAACTCCTTGGGCAGGTAACGGAGCAAGGTTTGTCTCACACCCCCATCAGCACTCTAAACTACTACGCTATGCTATTTGACTTTATAGAGCTTTTGGGTGGTCAAATAAACACTAATTTGGGTTTTTTAAGAAAACTGTGGTAAAATACACATAACGTAAAAGTGGCCATCTGAACCGTTTCTAAGCGTACGGTTCAGTAGCATCAAGTGCATTTACATTGTTATCCAATCCACCTCCAAAACTCTGTGCATCTTGAAAAATTGAAACGCTATACCCATTAAAGCACAATTCTCCCCTCCCCCAAGTCCTAGGCGACCTCTATCCTACTTTCTGTCCATATAAATTTGACTACTTTAGGCACCTCATAGGAGTTGAATCAAACATTATTTATCTATTTGTGACTGGTTTATCTCACTCAGCATAATGTCCTCAAGGTTCATCTACGTTGTAGCATGCGTCAGAATTTCTTTCCTTTCTAAGGCAGAATAATATCTCATTGTATGTATAGACTGCATTTTGTTTATCCATTAACTTGTCAACGGACACTTGAGTTGCTTCCACTTTTTGACTATTGTGGATAATGCTGCTATGAACACGGAGGTACCAATATCTCTTTGAGACTCTGACTTTAACTATTTTGAGTATGTACCCAGAAGTGGAATTGCCGGATCATATAGTAATTCCATTTTTAATTCTTTGAGGAACTACTATACTATTTTCCACAGCAGCGGTACCATTTTACATTCTCACCAACAGTAGAGAAAGGTTCTAATTTCTCCACATCCTCACCAATACTTGTCATTTTCTGGTTTTTTTTTAAAGTCACCATCCAATGTGTGTGAGATACCAAATTTGCATTTTAAAAATTAATATTAATATAAGCTGACATTTAAAATTTAACAAATAGAGTTAATAACAAATACAGTAACACAAATTATTTACTTTAAAGCAAACAAAAGTCTCAAAACTATGTCACATTTTTAGCAGCAAATTAGTTTAAGTTGCTGGGATTTGAGTCACTTTCATAGCAACAATTTACACTTATATATGTTCTATTATTTGCAATATTATTATTTTTTTTTTCTTCCTTGAATCTTCACTATAAACCTATGGGTGTATTACCATCCTCGGGTTACAAATGAGGAGCTGACACTGCTCCAGTGTACATATCTCATGCCAAGACCTAGTGACCAATGAGCAGAGAAACTAGAATGTGATTCCAAGATTCCAACTGCAATTTACAGTCTTTTTCCATGACTCAGGTTGCCACCTTCATGATGTATTCTGGCTTTAAAACATAAAGGAAACATTTTATATCAATGCAATACTTGAAAGCAGGCAGAAGAAACATAAACTGTGAAAAAAGTAAGAATATGAACTCTTTCCCTCATACGTGTGATAACAAAATATCAAAAACTGACATATTATTGTCAGGTACTGATGTCAAGTTTAAAGCAAAGTAAAACAACAATAACAACAGACACAATACAAGAGTAAAAAAAAGTTGGAAGTATTTGATGAACTAAGATGAATGAATTAAAAATGTCAAAGTTCATAATCCATATGCTCCAGCAATCTAAACTGAGGCCAAAATAACATATCTGTTGAGTTTTATTCTTTTGGGTTAAATAGGATAACTAAGGCAATGTGTGTGTGATATGTAGACACTAATTCTCCTGCCATTTCAACACAGGCATCTGAGATTGGCCAATGAATGTTCACTTTACAGTGGCTTTGCATTAGTAACAGTAATAGTGATAAGAGAGCAATAGTTTATTAAGCAATTATTATGTATCACTACAACTCTCTGGTCCAGGTAGTACGGTTCCCATTTTAAAGATGAGAAAATAAGGCTTAGATATTTGCTCAAGCTCACAGATCCACGAATTAAAGAGTTAAGATTAGAGTTACCAGGTGAGACTGAATACAAACCCATGTCCTTCACCATTATACTATACTGCCTACAATTTGACAGATGATGACCGAACTGAAATAGAAACGCAGCTCGCGTCCCATCAGACTACCCAAGTTTTTCTTCAAATTGATCATAACTCCAATTGAAATTAAAAAATGCTGTTATGAAATCGCCTGTCTCCTTGAATATATTCAGATGTAGATATTATCATGTCATTTGCCAGTTAGTATTGACAAAGTCTAAAGAGAGAAAAAGTTATAATAGTTCCATTATTGAAAAAATATGCCTCGGTTACGTGAATATCATTTAGAATGACTAACTCAGATAGGTCTAGCAGTATTTGCTTTTTACAACTTTCAAAGTGCTGTTCTTCTATAGCAGGAGAAAAAAGAAAAAAGTTGCTTCAAAACAAAAATTCAAATTACAAAATCAGCTGATTAATTGGAAAAGAGAGAGTTTACATTATGTTAATGAAAGGCTGATCCTTTAGTGGGATATCTTACTGAAAATCAACTACTCAATTCTGCAAGTGGAAAAAAAGGGGGGGGGAGTTGAAATAGAATATATTCTCATGGGGAAAAGAAGCATAAGATCGACACAATAAAAATAAAGGCAGATGGGAAGTAAATTAACCTTCAGGTTCATTGCAGCATGATAAAGAAAGAACTGAAAGTTATCTTCAACATTTCACTCCAGATTGTGAGGAAATATTCTAGCTGTAATCGCTCTTAAGGTGATTTGTTACCAGTAATGAAATGATTATATTTAGACTATAAGTTTGAGGTAGAATAAATCAGTTCCACAGTTAATCAGTGAAATGTGCATTCATGTAAGATTTCACAAGAGGAGGTTTGAAACCTCTCTTGTAGAATATTAAATAACCACACTTATCTAGAAGTTTATTTTAAAAATAACTATTGACAATCTGGCCACAGCACCTGTAATATTAAGGGATACATTTAAGAAAAAGGATGTTGGTCCCTTAGTCAACCTTCAAAACAATCTTAAACAGAAGTGAACATTTTGGAAAAAATTAGCTCAATTACCATGACTTTATGTTAATAGATGAACTGCCTCTTTCTAAATTCATTCTTTACGGCAAAAATTCCAAGAACAGGATGTGAAGGACTGATACTAGCCAAATCGCAAAAACCAACTGCTCCTCTCTGTACACTTGAAGCACTTGCCTCTCCAGGGTCCACCAAACTAGCAGCACGCGTGCTGCTGTTTTTGCTTTCTTCCCCTGCAAAATCTCTCTTATTCCCCAAGTTTGAGGAGAAATGCCCGTTGAGAGTTTTTCCTGTTGCAATGACCTGAACAAAAGACTCACTTCCTTGCAGTTTGCGTCTCAGAGAATTTTTCAGAGTTCAAGTTAAAAAAATGACAACTTTAGAAGAGATACAACATCATAATCTCCAATCTTTCACATTAATGAAAGAGTCCTTAGATATGTACGTATTTTAATATATCATTAAAAATAAAAACTATAGAAAGAAAAACATCTTAGGCAAATGTATTTATGGTACAGATACTTAAGCAAAATAGAGAAAAAGTCCCCAGTAGTATATAACAAAACTAAAGTGTTTATTTGTATTTCAATGTTATGAATTCAAGGTGAAAATCCACTCACATAGAATAGAAATGCTTTTTCTAAAAGTAATATATTATTATCCCTATGAAAGCAATCAAATGATATTTTTGCACCTCTTCACAGATGGTAACGAAACATTAATAATATTCGCATATGTTCTTCCTCATTAAAAACCATACGAAATGTGACTGTGTTCAGTCAAATCTCTAGAAAAACTCTTTAAAAGCTAAAGTCCTATCTTTCTATTATTTCCCTTAAATTGTTGAGAAGTTAACAAACATATTGTCAGACCGCATATCTGACAGTGGTGCCATAAGACCAGTACTGTATAGCCTAGGTGTGTAGTAGGTTATACCATCTAGGTTTGTGCAAGTACACTCTGTGATGTTTACAAAGTGACAAAATCACCTAAGGACCCATTTCTCAGAACATATTCCTGTTGTTAAGCGACAGGTGACTGTACTTACAAGCTAACGTGACTCTGTTACTGTTCATGGTTACTGGCTAAGACACAAGACTCCTGGGTCAGAGACAAATGACTTTATTACTCATAACGCAGCATGCAGCATGAACATCAGCATATTTGTATCAGTTATCCTTGGTCCCGAGACCTATGGGGGCAAGGTGTTGGGTGCTACATACAGTGGGTTTGTATTGCAGCTGAGAACACTGAGCCTGGGGAAATCCATTGTTTTTACGGTGAATGGTAAGCAAGCCTGCTCTTTGTCCAGACAAGATGTAACCTCATCTCTCAAGGTTACTGGCTGAATAAATAACCCTGAGAAATACTTGAGAAGGGCTATAAAGCTTGTAGCTTTAGCACAGCCAGCAAGACATGTAAGAGGGCAAGAGGCCCAAGGAGGACTGTCTTTACCAAGTACCTCTTTAAAATCAGGTCAGATAATAAACAAGAACCAAGGAAGAGAAAGAACTTCTTGGTAATAATACGACTAAGCCCTAATCTCAACAAGTAAGTTTCTTCCCCTCTCTGCCTGCTCACTGCATTCCAGACACTCTGGTCTCCTTTCACTATTTCTTGATTTTTCTAAAACAACTTTACCATCTCAGGGCCTTTGCAAATACTGTCTTGGTTTTTTTTTTTTTCTGTGTAGAATGCTCTTCTCTTCACTCTCTAACGTCTCCTTTTCATCATTCAGGCCTCAGTCTATTTGTAACCTCCTCAGAGGACACATTCCTGACCTCTGTGTTTAAGTTGGTTGCTCTATCATACCCTATCATCCCTCATTATTCTCTACCTTTGCAACCACTTAATTTTCCTAAGAAGCCTTTTCATAATATGCAATAGGTATGTGGGGCCGGGCCGGTGGCACAGTGGTTAAATTCACACATTCTGCTTTGGCAGCCTGGGGTTCACCAGTTCAGATTCTGGGTGTGGACCTGTTTACCACTTGTCAAGCCATGCTGTGGCAGGCGTCCCATATATAAAGTAGAGGAAGATGGTCATGGATGTTAGCTCAGGGCCAGTCTTCCTCAGCAAAAAGAGGAGGATTGGTGGCAAATGTTAGTTCAGGGCTAATCTTACTAAAAAAAAAAATTTAAAAAAACAATATGCAATAGGTATGTTCATTGGTCTTTGATATCCGTTTGCTCCGTCTCCTTCACTACGCTGAAAGTTTCAAATTGGAAAGCATTATGATGTCTTTTTCACCTTTGTATCTCCAACACTAGTGTCTGGTAACACAGTAGTTTCTCAGTAAATACTTACTGAATAAACAAAAACATTAACACAAGGTTTTAATCCATGTGCACATTTAGAAATAAAAATTAAATGAATAAATTAAACTCATAAAAATTAATCAAGGTAAAACACACTCTGCCCTCTTCAATGTTTGATGTAGAGAAGTAATGAAAAGTCTGAGGTTCTTTCTCAAATGAATATTAATACTGTTCTGGGGTACATGCTGACTTTGTTGCATTTAGTTCAGTGAAATCCACTTAAAGAGTTACTAATTTTAACACCAAATTAGGCCAAAACGGATTCAATTTTTCTCTTCGAATTAAAACATGGGACAAGTGCTGGCGTAGGATTCATGAGTTCTGGGTTTTAGTCCCCTCTTCCTAATTAGCTGGTTGTGTGATCTTAAGCAAGTTATTTTACCCCTTTAATTCTCAGTCTCTTCACCTTTTAAAATGCACGGGTAGATATCATTAGTCCTTCATTAACTTTAACATTTTGTTATTTTCTTCACATATAGCATTCCATTTCTAATGTATCTCACAATTTGTTCACCAAAGCCATCAGTGAAATGGCAGATACCTAACTAATTTAATTTTTCATATATAAAGGGCATAATTTTTTTCCTCAAGAGAATTACTTCAAAGCACATTCAAACATTTACATGTATTTATTTTCATTCTCTTAATATTACTGTATTAACTGCCTATTTTGCACCAGGTTCCGTCTTAGGTGTTAAGGACAAATGCAATGAGCAAAACTGGCATGGCCTCTGCTCTCTTAGGGGGATGTGTGAATTCCAGTATGATCTCACATCCACATCTAGACGGCACTGGAAAATTATCCTTTGTCCACTTACTGTTGTCTTTGGGTAGATGATACCATTGCAACAAGCCACTGTTTTTAATAGCTGTGAAAACAAGTGAGTTAAGCGACATCTGAGGGAGATTGTCCTATACATCTTTTGACCTAGACCAAGAATGACATCAAATTTCATATTGTATGAAGTCAATTTGCAGGATCTGGCATAGATTTCTCTCATAGATTAATAGGTTGAACCATATGAAATTGCCACGTCAGTCAATCAAAAATGGTTGGATATTGGCACTTCATGAGGCTCAATCATAAATAATTGTATTCAAGTAGAACAGAGTTATTATTGACCCGTACTCTTTAAACTTATAAAGCCCAGAGGAATAATAGCAGTCTCACACCTATGGGCTATTTAAAAGGCTTTGGAAATATCTCCTATTATAGGATCCTACATAAATAAGCACTCATCTTCTAATACACAATAATGGCTTTGTAGAAGAAGATAGGAAACATTTCAGAATATGGTTCTCAGTTACTTGAGAATTGGGTATTAAATGCTATATATGTTATGAAATTTCGCATATGAAACATGATAAGAGTAAAATCCACTTTAGTAAAAAGAAAGAAATATATAGAACTGCCTCTACCATTCTAATTAGGAGTACCAGAATCTTTGAGATGCTTGGAAATAGAACTGATGACCTGCAAAATAACTTCAGATTTGAAAAGATCAGGTTTGTGTTGCTCCAGGTATATTTTCATGGTTTAAGTCCTCACATAATAAAGTCCTCTTGTAATAATTATATTATTGGCCTTCAGTTATTGAAATATATAAAATATTTTTATTGGAATGATAATAACTAATTTTTTAGCCGTCTGGCAGTTTTCTCACCTCCTTCAGGTCACAGTAAAAGACCATCTGGACCCAAGGGTAGCATATGACCCAGGCCTGATCCTCATTCGGTTGAACTACATGAAACGGCCTATTTTTGACCATGTTGAACCTATAAAAACAGGAATTACATATGGTTCACACTAATAGTCTTTTAACCCAACCCAACCTCTAACCCAAGTGTGACTGGTCCGAGACGAATATGCGAGTCAAAGCAGAGTCAATCAGATGCCTTCCCCAAATGACCAGACAAAGAGAATGGTTCTTTTCTGGTTTTGAAATTGGTGTTTCCAGCAGCCAAGATCCTCACTACATGGAAAGAGCTTTGCTGAGCTGGAGAAAGAGCCCCATGAGGAGAAATACAGAGAGGGAAGACAGATACAGACAGACAGTATCTGGGAAGCACCGAGTCTTCATTTTCACTACCTATGCCTTAGAGCTCTTCCTTTCATTCTGAGAACTACCCTGTATTATTCCCTGCTACATCATGAATAAATAAATTCCCTTTTTTCACCTTGAGCTAGTTTGATGGTGTTTTCTGTTACTGGTAACTGTAAATGTCCTAATACAGGGGTGGAAATGTTCCGGAAAAACGGGACGAGTACAAAGATGAAGATGAGACAAACTCTATTTTAAGATCTTTCTCTAAGTGATAAGAAAATGGATTGGGACAATCAACATCATGGGTGTCCTTGGACAGAACGTTTTTCTTTTTTTTCCTCGGGAGAAAATTGCAATGGGGCTGTGGATCTGGAAGTATAAAGGTTAATCAACTCAATCCAAATTTGTGTTAAAAAGACAAGTATGTGACATAATTAATTAGCCAATTAATTGAAATGAATTAAATAATTAATTAGATTAGTCTTACTCTTAGAAAAAAATTATCACTTTACACTGACATTTCTGAAAAAGAAGTTTCATGGTTAATTACTGTACACGAGCTGGAGATAATCTGATGTGAAGAAATAGAAATGAGAAGGAAAGATACTCTGGACAGGTTATAACACATGAATAAATGGACAAGTATAGCATTTTGAAAAGCCCTTAAAGGAACAGAGCCTACTAAAACAGCATAGAAACACGGAAGAGAAAGCAGGAGAGGAGAGGCCAGATTATATGAAATCTTCTTATAGCATCAACCTGAGGAAAACACAGCTAAGTAAACAGTGTGGTTCTTTCCCCTGTACTCCCATCCATAGCACTGTTTAGAAAGGCTGTATTTACAAAAGTCACATATGTGTTTTTCCTATACCGTTTAAAGACTAGCAACAAAATATTGACGTGTAATTTTATTCATATTCATACTTCATATTTTGACATATGATTTTGATAAATTTTGTAGGTGCACGGCTTTATGAAAAAGGGAGTGAGAGAAACAGAGAAACAGAGAGAGAGAGAGAGAGCAGAAGCTACTATTTTGCCCTCAAGGTCCCGTCCCTGGAGGTAAACCATTCTATTTTTTATTTTACTTATCAAATGATGGCAGACTGGCTTAGTAAGTGCTAGTAGATGTGATTCAGAGAGCAACAGACAAGGTCTGTGAAAACCTGCTCCCAAACTTGTTACAAGTTGAGGAGAAAATTGAAGTCATAAAGATATTGATCAATACACGGGCCACCATTCTAATTAAGAACACCAGGGTCTGTCAGATGTTTGGAAATAGCATTGAGGACCTGAAAAATAACCTCAGATTAGAAACTATCAGGTCTCTGTTGCTCCAGAGGCTACTGCGACAGCCATGTCTGCTAAGACATTCTTTCAACAGTGGATTATAAAAGTGTGGGAAATAGATAAGTCTGACCACTTACAACATCATATTAGGACACATTCCACATAAACTAGGATAGTCACACAGATGTTTTTAAAGCCTTATGAAATAGGAAGATCAATTTGAATCTAATATTCTTCCATTTAAAAAATTTGTCATTCTAAGTCATCATTTCACTGTGATGGGAATGTTCACGTGTTATGAATAAGAGGTCGAGAATATTTTAAAGATAGCTACTTTCTTCTGTCTTATGAAAAGCATCATGGAATTCAGATTTATGTCATGCTTGAACCTAACTTGAAGTAATTTTAGGTTGTCTTTGCCATTATATGGAGACCTTTAAATGAAACTGTATGCCAGTGGATAAGGCCATTAGCATTCTTAGTAATTCACTGTAAGAGGTTATAGCATTTATATTTACTTTTTAAACAAAAAGATAGTTGTTTCCTTATAATTCAAGTACTGCATAAGCTGAGAACCTCTTTCGTGGAATGCAGAACAGAAAATTACTAGCTTGTGGCTCTCTTAATGGAAAGTACCATTTATGTCTCAGTTTCTCAGATATTTAATATTTCCTTTTCTTGATATTTTGAGTTCTTATCAATGGGATTTAACCTAAACACATTCTAAAATCCACCCATAGGGAAGGCTTGAAAGGAATTTTTCAGATCTCTGCATCCCACACATTGTAAGCTTGGATATTATTAGGTTAATGTTCATGAATTTGAATTTCATAATATATTGTGTATGCAAGGGGAGTTACAGAACATATTCTCAAAATAATTGTGAAATGAAAGACTTTTAGGAGCCAAGTGCTCTTCTAATCTAAGGCTTTCATTTCATATCCCAATTCACTCACTTCTCCACATCTGCTGTAATTCTCTTTGTTTTTCCCCCAGCAGAGGGTGCAAAATATTAAAGCTTGGAACAACTGCATAAACTTGTATTAAAATTATGCTCATTTACAAATTCAAAAGAAAAACCTATCCTTAGCTGTTCACAGATTCTGACTTGATTACGAGGAAGAAAGCCAGTTAAACAACATTGCCTCTTTGAACAGAGGGTCATAATGGTTAGCAATTATTAAGGAAGCAACTTCACTAGGGGGATTTGCAAAACCAAGGTCATAAGAAGGACAATCTAGCCATGAAAGAAACTAACCTCAGATTTAGTAAGCAGCGCACAGCAACTTTTTGATATCCATAAATGTATACAATCTATATTTTAAATGTAGTAAAAAGACAACTCTATAAGCATCAACTCAGGAGATCGTCAAATATGATTTAAAGTAGAATCATGCTTAGATCTCTTGGATGTCAACCACAAATAAATCCTAGAACAGCAATGGCTAAATTAAACTATCCAATTCTAGGACCGTTATCTCTTTCATGAATCTTCTTTATAAGCTGATGTGGCAGATTCAAATGTTGGCCACAATTCTTCGCCCCTGCCTGTATCTATGCCCTTTGCCCCAAGATTTTTCAGTTCTTCTCATAGACTCAAAGTGTACTCACCCACTCATTGACTTCAGGCTTAGCCATTTGGCTTTTTTTTTCTTTTTGTCCAACTTGATGTTACTATCATGACGCAAACAAAGGCTTGAAATGTCTTTACCGTGGTAGGGCATGCTCTCTTGCACTTCTGCCATCACCATGAAAAGAGTTTCCTTGAGTAATTGCTGCATCTTCAGTGGGGTCCCCCCGAGTCAACATATGTGGTACAGACCAGCCCAATCTGTGGTGAGAGCCAAGCCCAGCCGGACCCACACTTGGAAGCACAGCTGTCCAGTCAAGCACTGCTAGATCAGTCACATCACTTACAGGGGAGCACAAATAAATGATTGTTATTTTAAGCCACTCAGTCTTGGGGCAGTTTGTTCCGAAGCATTATCATGGTGATGGTTAAATAATACACCAGAATTCATCTTCCTGTTTACTTAACATAAAAAATAATTAGGGACTGAAATTTATGATCTAGGCACTGAGGATATAAAAATGAAAAAAATTGCTTTGTCTTTTGAAGGGCTCACAGAATAACAAAATGTGGCAGGCATATAAACTAAGACATGCAACATGATGGAAGCATATATATGATGGAGTAAAAGATACGTGAAATGAGCCAAAGATAATGTGGTCAGTTCTATCTGACTGAGAGAGAAGTGATGGTAAGGACTCTTCTTAGAGGAGCAACCCTTTATAAATTCACAGGAGCAAAGGCAAAATGCGGATTTCATTACAAATTACAATCTAGACCATCGAGACACGCACACAAGACACAGGCATTTCTAACACAAATGTAGACTAAAAGATTCATTCCATTTAACAAATATGAATTGTGTGCCAACTTTGTGCACAGAGTCCTGTGCCAGGCTCTTACCAGATACACAAATGAGTAAAACATAAGTCCTGTATTCCAGGTGATTGTGACACTATTGGAAGGTTTAAACAAGTACATGACAAAAAATATAAACATTGCATAGGCAAGGTATAAATAGTCCTTGGACTCCAAATGTTATTATCTAAGGCTTACACACAACGACTCTAATTCAAGGCAGAAAATAATGAAGACTCAGTGAGAAGTTCAGAGCTTACTATGTGGGTTTAGAGGAAGATGGCATCTGGAAAGTTTCAATAAAGAAAGATACAATTTTAAAGGTGTTTGAACAGAGAGCGAGAGGCTGCTTCCCTCTTGTGAGGCTTCCAGAATACTAAAAAAAACTTTAATGCCAAAAGTAGATTAGAAAAAATCTGTAGTATATTTTTAATGTTTTATTTTTACCAAACTAACGCCAATTAAATAAACTGATGAAAGCAAAGACTAAAGTAAAACTTGACAAACTTCTTTGGCAATCATACTAAAAGGCTAAATGGAGATGTGAGATGGAAAGGCTTAGATTGCTGTATGGCTGGTGACGGTGCATAGGACAGACAACAAAAGCAATCCAATGTCCAAGGTGAACAAATACGATGAAGGTACAAGCACTTCTGTCAGGTACATTGCATGAAAAGTGGGAAAAAAATACCAGATCATTGCCAAATGAACAAAATGATCTCAGACGAACAACACAACTCACGAAAGATGATTCAAAAGTGTTGGGGCAAGAAAGACTATACATTTACCTCAGGGTACGAAAGTGTTTCTCCATCTTTTTTTTTTTTTAAAGATTTTATTTTTCCTTTTTCTCCCCAAAGGCCTAGGTACATAGTTGTATATTTTTAGTTGTGGGTCCTTCTAGTTGTGGCATGTGGGACGCCACCTCAGCATGGCCTGATGAGTGATGCCATGTCCGTGCCCAGGATCCGAACTGGTGAAACACTGGGCTGCCAAAGCGGAGCGTGAGAACTTATTAACCACTCAGCCACGGGGCCGGCCCGTTTCTCCATCTTTGCATGTCCCTTGGGTGAAGAGTTGACCATGGCTTTTTCTCATCCCTGATTTCAAGAACAAGATGATAGTAATAATTATTATTATATTATAAAAACTCATATTGACTGAGGAATCACTATGTCCCAGACATTACTCTAGACACTTATATGCATTAAGACATGTCATCCTCATAGCAGAGAGGGAAGTGGGTACTATGACTATTCCCACTGTAAAGCTAAGGAAATCGAGGCACAGAAAGATAAAGGATCTATGGTCTTGCTCTAGAGCCTGGTTCTTAACTACTGCAATCTACTGCAGCAAAACTATAAATCTGAGATGCTAGGAAGGCTCTCTGAGGAAGAACCTATGGTTTTGCATTTCCAACAAGCTCCCTGGTGATGCTAACGCTACTGGCCCTTAGACTAGAGTTTGAGGAGTAAGGTCTAGAAAACACCAGATAATGACAAAACTGCTTATTCAAGTCTTTCCTGAGATCATGACTAATAGGAAAGAGGCACAGGCTACACTTCAAGGATTCTTCTAAGTCAAGAACTTGTCTTTGCACCCTATTTTCTATTGGGGGATTCACTGATTAGCAGAAGTATACCTTTAAGAAACGGCCTTTGAATAGGTCAATGGGATAGGCAAGCAGAGAACTGTACTGAGATGCTTATTTGACCACTACACTGCAGTGAGGGTCTTAGAGGCTTAATTCAAACGGGATGTCCCAGGTGTCGGAACAATTAGCTTACCATCTGTGCTTTGTGATGTTCAATATATGATTAAACCTACACCGAATATGTAATTACCTCAGAGAAGCTACAGCCACTAAACCTCTGAGGCCAAATTTAAGCCTTTATCCTATCTGAGGTCCAGTCTCCCCAGAGACAACTGTCTTTGGGAATGAGACTTTAAGACCAGATTTTGGACTAAAAGCTGGTAAGAAGATTTCCTGAATATCTTATGTGGCTGACTGCAGTCTCTTGGGAAGAGGACTATAGCTCCCTAAAGGATGACCGAAATTCATGACCTCCAACTAGGCACAAAATCTCCACTGCTATCCTTCTGTGTGGTGGCTGATAAAACCAGGGAGGTCTTGACAAGAAGTTGTTTTAGGGAAATAAGAGAAGATAAGAAAAGAAATGTAGGCTGTGGCTTCTGATGGATGCCTATCGGTATTTCCTGCCCAGCCACAATAATCCTCTACTCATCTGTATATAGGACTTTACTTTTCCCACAAATATCACAGTCTATGTGGTCCAGTGGGGGATGACTCTAGGCTAGTTCCAAGCGTAGGAATATGATTCAAGTCTGTCAATCACAGTGTCATCTCCCTTGGTTCCAGAGACTGGCTCAAGGATAAGAAGTAACCTAAGCTGGGTTAATGAGTACAATGAGACTTCATTCTCGAACTTTTGTTGGAAGAGCTGGGGTTAAGAGCAGTCTCATTCAGATAGACTTGAAGCTGAGATGATATAAGCCTAGAGCTGCCAGGGGCCACCAAACGGTGACAACATGTTTGATACTGAAATCAATGCGAAGGATAATAGAGGCAAGTGGGAAGAGACTGACTGAGTGCTGATGAGATGATTTGAGCCTCTGGATCTAGCTGTGTCTAAGCTAATGCTAGCTCTGGATTATTCACTTCTATGAACAAATACATTTTCCTTTTTGTTTGGGTATTTATTGTTTGGTACCCAAAGCATCCTGACTCTGATAATGTCCTAATGAAAAAAAGTAGAAAGTAAAGTTGAGGAAATTGGTGTTTAATTTAGTAGGCAGTTTTAAGTTCCTTAAATTGAAGGTGGGGAGGGGTGAGGAAGAGGTGACAGGCTGTGAAATGAATTTTCTGTAAGTCAACTACAATTTACTTAAAAAAAGAGAGAGAGAATGATAGAAAGACGGGTAGACAATAAGAATGTTAAACAGATAAATAAGGAAATTCTTTTTGGCCTGACTTCGTGTATACATAAAAATACTTAGAGGTCCTCTGAGTCTCTGTTCTAGTTTGACCATGCAGACGAGTGGAGAGTGTGAACAGGGAAAGTATATCATCCAACCAGTGATGTCCTGTTCATAGCACTTACCTACGGAATCAGTTTTAATTGCATGGCTTTCAGAACAGACAGCTGAACACATTTAAGACATTCAGAAAGACAACAGCGCTTTCCAAATATCTAATCTACAAAACATTGCAACAGATGCAGGAGGTTGAGGCTTTGACAATTCTATTTAGCAAGCAGTAAAGGGAGAAATAAGGAAGGACAGACACATTTTCCCCCGCTTTCCCAGATTTAATGTCCAGAATACTTCCTGACTCATTGCAGCCCATATGCCTCTACCCACTTTATGTTTTAAGCCCAAATATTTCATCCTCATATTGAGGGTAGTCAAACCAAGTGGTTTTCCAGTTTGCGGGATGAAATGTTCGACCACAAGCCAGAAACCATTGGAAAAATCACATACTGCCTTCCCACGAGTCTTGTAAGCAAACAGATGTGCTATATAGAGAAAATGCATGTGTTTTACTGCTGTCTGCGGCAATACGAACACACAATTATCCAAGCAGAAGGAAAAAAAAATGGTATATTGGGAAAAACAGGTCTTTAAAACAGATATTTATATTTAAGAATCTATATTTAATCTGAGAGGAGAGAAAATAAATGATACACAGAACGTAACAAAAACATCTCTAAATTGAAACAACGTTCTCATAATTCTAATCTTAGCCTGTACTTTACAGACATGCTTCCTTTATTTTGCTTTTGGAAATGGGGTTTTGTTTTGGCATTGATGGGTCTCAGTCAATGATGAGATTCCCTATGACTATTCATTACTTGTTACAGCTAAGTCTCTGGTGAGGTGTGAATATTTATGAAAGCTGTTCCTTTTTTGATTGGCTCTGATCCTGGTAGCCTTATTAAGAATAAGGTTTACCCGAGATTTGCACTCTTGGTAAGCAGGGCAGCATACCAAATGAAGGGCAGAGCTGGAGTGTTTTCAACGAAAGCCACACCTGGGAGTATTAACACTTGGAAGAGTATGTGTAGGCCCCAGGCTGCTTTCTTGTAACGTAAGTCAGTTTTGAGATTCTGCCATTTCTTGCTGAAAGTTGATGATCTAATTTTAAATGCAAGAACTCTCTAAAAAAGAGTGGTGGGAAAAGTAGAGGAACAATGTGGAAGGGGTAGATCTAGCCTCGAAGCATCTATCAATGAATCACAAAGCCATGTGTCTAAGAACCCTTTCCCCACTTTTTAAACGTGTGGTACGAAAGTTGTTCTCTAAGAAAAAGACACCAGAATAAATGACTACACTAATTTTTTTAAATAACTAAAAGCATATAAACGTGTGCAGAAGATGGAAGGTGTGACTGCTTGTGAAATTATATTGTTCTCTAGTAAATATTAATTGCCCGTGGCTTGTTAGATAACTTTGGAGATCCAGAATATAGATTGTGAGTAGTTCCCAATAGCAAATTTACAGCATGCATCAATGGAGGAAAATGCCAAATGAAAGATATGGAAATATACTCAGGGACATTGTCCTTACCTTTTTCATATAAGAAAAAATTGGATTTTTACTGAGTCAAAATGTGGGTAAAATAGCTAAAAAATGAAAGTACTGTTTTTTTAATACACCTCAAGTAACCTGTTAGGTTGACCATCTTTGACTATCACATCAAAACTTACATATAAATCCAGAACACTGTATGCTAGTGGAAAAAGCAGAGTTAAATTTCAAAGTAATAATTATAGGCTTATAATGGCTTTGCCCAGGGCAGCTTCATGGTGGTATGACCCGTGCCGTGGCTCTGCTCCTGTTCAATGCTATGCTGTGGCTGTCTTGAAATTCTTAATAATTTTCTCTTTGAAGTGGTGTTTTGCAAGTGGAATCCAGTGGACAACAGAGCACGTGCTCGAGCAGAGGAGGGATGTGCAATCTACATGTCTGACATTCCTTGTTGCACCATGCACAAATAGTGTTCTCAAAGCCCCACAAGCACAGACTTCTGGGCACCCACTCTGTGTGGGGCTTCAGCAAGACTCAAACTGAGTAAAAAGTAAACTGGTTACAGCTGAGTAAGTGAGGTGCTAATAGCCCTGAGAGGCCACACTTTCCATTGGGATCAGAATTTTGCTTCAAATACAGAAACAGCAATGGCATTCTGAGAAATACTAATGACCCAAGAACCCTATTGCATCCTTTCTTATTTGTCACTACTTCCCTGTAGTAGCCAACCGCAAATGTGAAAATTATGACATAGAACAAAAGTGAAAGAAAGAGCAACCTATACTTCCTTTTCGCTTCAGCCCTTTCTTATTCATCAATAAGCCAAAAATAGAGTATTAGGAGATGCATGCATGTCGCATTAAATAACAACAGCTGAGTTAGCATTGTCCAACACTTCCATTGTTCTGGGAATAACAAAATGCATATGCATGTAGAAGCTACAAAATACAAATCGTGCAATTTCAGTGATTCCACATATGAGTTAAATGCTCTTCTATTTGCATTTAACACTGGCATCACACAACATAAAGATGCAAGGTCAAATTCATGCTAATAATTAACATTTTAAATTCTCCTTTACATAGAATAACATTAAACAGCAAAAAAAGCCATCATGACAACTCAAAAGAGAGAGACTGGAAGAAAGGAAAAAGCTTTGTTTATATATAACACTTTTTTCCTATGTTTTAAACAAGAGGTGCCACATTTTTGTTTCACACTGGGTGCCACAAATTATATCCTAAGCCACTAGCTATGTATAAAATACATTGGCTCTTATAGGGGAAGAGACTTTTCCTCTGCAATCACCTGACTAATATTATTCTAATCTTCTTCTAATAATTCCTCTTATTATGTGCATTTTCCTCACTAAGGATCCTGAGGATGTAAAAGCCAGAAATGGCCCCAACAAAGTTGGCAGAACGATCAAAATAGGATTAGCCAAAATACTAGTAACTGTAGCAGAGGAAGACATTTCCTCTACCCACTCTAGGTCCTTTTGGCCAGACAACGAATTAAATTCACATGAGACAGAATAACAGGAGAAAATCAAACAAAGCTTTATAACATGTATGCATGGGAGAGACTCAGGAAAACTGAGTACCTCGCCAAAATGGTGGAGGTTCTTATGTTAAATACCCTCCTCAGCTAAAGGCAAAGGAGGATGTTGGGGGTGGGGGAGTCAGATGTGGGAGGTTACCAGAAAAGCACAGTAAACAGGAGTAAGGTTATTATGCAGATTTAAGTCTTTGCCTTCTGCACTGATAAGAGTTTCTAGAGGCAAGGTCATCCCCCCTCTTCCTGGTACAAAGAGGGAGACACCTTTACAGATGGAGATTTTCTTTACAAATGTAAATGTCTCTTACAAAGGACAACTTCTGCTTTTCAGAGTTTCTCTCCTGTCTGTAGTTTTTAAAGTAACCAGCCCAAAATAATCCTCATGCCAAAGAGACATACCTTGGGGTGGCCAATTCCAATCCTCCACATAACGCTTATTTCAAGGGACTAGCAATCTCTGACAAGAGAAGTTAGAAGCTCTCTTTCTCTACTAGCGGTATATCTATTTACGTGACTCACTAACGCTTAATTGTAAATTGTCTCTATTCTGTGTTTTTTTTTTTTATTTGAGGAAGATTAGCCCTGAGCCAACATCTGCTGCCAATCCTCCTCTTTTTGCTGAGGAAGACTGGCCCTGAGCTAACATCCGTGCCCATCTTCCTCTACTTTATATGTGGGATGCCTGCCACAGCACGGCTTGCTGAGCAGCGCCATGTCCACACCCAGGATTCCAACTGGCGAACCCCAGGCCCTCGAAGTGGAACATGTGAACTTCCCTGCTGCACCACCAGGCTGGTCCCCTATTTCGTGTTTTTAACTGTTAAATAACATCTTACTTAATAACTCTTCCGATGCTTTTATAATTGCGTATCTGCACTTGCAGTTGTAGTTTCTGTTAGCTGGGGTATGAGGTACCTAACAATCATATTGGGGGTTACAGTTTACAAACTTCTAGACCTGCTCTGCAGTTTTTCAGACATTCATGCTATAACCAGAATTTCACCTCATCAATTAGGGTCACTTTTACAGTTACTTATTTAGTCATCTAAAATGGCTGATTAGGAATGGGTTGCTTTATCAGCTTTTGATTACTAGGTTGTCTGCATCCATGTCCAAATCATGCCTATACTTATCTTCCCAGTGATTGTGATAACAGCTTGAAGATGATTAAGGGTCACCTAAAGTCTCCTGAATCTCATCTTTAAAATAGTTTGTAGTGTAGGATCATTTCATAATTACTAAAGAAACAATGGAAGAGGTTTTTTCATGGGAAAATATATTTGGGAACCTATCACCTTGGCCAAGAGATTCAAAGAAAAGAAAGATACCTCTTTTTCATTGTTTTCAACTTTAAAAACGTTTTGATTTTATTGATTGTAACCCACAGCAATTGGACTTGGTTAAAAGAGAAAATATTCGAGTGATGAGACTCACACAGTATTTTATGGACCATGATAGAAAGTGTGTAAGCAAACAAATGCTTGGAATATCAAGCGGCAAAGTCTAATCCCTAAAACTATAATGACCCAAGAAATGTTTCATCAAAATAAGCGCTTTGAATTTTTCTGCCTGGCTTAACGGCAGTGGTGGGGCATGACAGAGTAATGGGAGGAGGCAGAATATTTACTCTGGCATAGTCAGTGAAAATGGCTATTAATTTAGAACCCGCTCACCAATTCTTCTAGATGGCTAAAAGAGAGGAAAAGGAGGAATCTCATACTGCCCTCAACCTTGTCCTTGGATTGACTAAGAAGTACTACGTTTGCTCACTAGAGCTGCCCTAACAAATTACTACAAATTCAGTAGCTTAAAACAATAGAAATTTATTCTCTCGTGGTTCAGGAGGCCAAATGTCCAAAATTAAGGTGTCAGCAGGGTTGGTTCCTTCTTGGTGGCTCAGAGGGAAAATCTGTTCCGTGCTTCTCTTCTAACTTCTGGTGGTTTATGGAAACCCTTGGTGTTTTCTTGGCTTGCAGTTGAACAATGCCAATCTCAGCCTCCACCTTCATATGGCCATCTTCCCTCTGTGTGTCTGTCTCTATGTCTTCACATGGCATTCTCCTCTCTCTGTATGTCTGTGTCCGAACTCTCCTCCTCATAAATGGATACCAGTCATTGGATTAGGACCCGCCATAATCTAGTAACACCTTGTCTTAATTTAACTAATTACATCTGCAAAGTCCCTGTTTCCAAATAATGTCACATTCACAGGTACACGGGCTTAGGTTCGTCAACATATCTTTTTGGGGGATACAATTCAACCTGCAGCGCTTCTCAAACTTGGCTGCACGGCTGAATCCCACGGGCAGTTAAAAAACAAACCAATGCGTGGGTATGGCACCCCAGAGATTACAAACTCATCAGGATGAGGTGAAGACAGGGCATCTAGATTTTTGAAGTCCCTCAAGTGATTCTAATGTGTAGCAAAGTCTCAGAAGCACTAGACTAAAGGATTCCAGTTACGAGTTTCTCAAAAGGATATTTTTGAATAGTGAAGTGAGTGTTCCAATGAGAAAAATCTCTTCTCCTTTAATCATTTTGACCAAAATGAAGAAAATTCAGAAGTAGGTGATCAAAATGAATAGCATGTGATCAAAAAGAATTTTAGAAACTTACCACTTGACGCATGCCCACTCAATGAGCATTTTAATATGTGCCGTGTGTTGGGCCATGTGAGAGGTCCACAGGTGATCAGTAGAACCTTAGAAATCAGCTGCTTTTCCACCACTCTCTGGAGGAAGGAAAGAGTTCATTGTGTTTTGGCTAGTTGTTACTAGGTATGAAAATTATTCCTTCCCAAAGACACTACTCAGTTACTAGAAAATAATGGAAACAGATCTTTTTATTTTTATACATCAAGTGGTGAGATGTTCCACAATTATAACAGAATTGATTACTTTGTGTTGTTTTATACCTATGGCTACTCAGGTTAATGCTGTATCAAGTTATTAAAGAAAAAGCATTTCCATGGGGTAAACTGGCTGAAACGTAAAACTCTTTCTTATATTTCCTTTTTCAGAGCCAAAAAAAGTCATTTGATACAGATGTCTAGAAATGTCAAAATATTATTTATCACACTACCACGTAGGCTCATTAGGATCCTATCATGGCAACTAAATCAACATAAACTTGTTTTCCTTGCTTGTCTCTTGCTTTTCTACACAATGTTTTTTATCTAGCATCTTATTTTACCTCAATTTACTGTGTATCATTGTTGTGGACTGAATGTTTACATTCCCCCAAAATTCATATGTTGAAATCCTCACTCCCAATGTGATGGTACTAAGAGATGGGAACTTTGGGAGGTGCTTATGTCTTGAGAGTGGAGCCCTCACGAATGGGATTAGTGTCCTTAGAAGAAGAGACCAGAGAGCTTGCGCTCGCTCGCTCTCTGTCTCTCTGCTGTCTGCCATGTGAAGATACAACAAGAAGGTGGCCATCTGTAAACCAGGAAAAGGGCCCTCACCAGAACCCAAGCACGCTGGCACGCTGATCTCAGATTTCTAGCCTCCCGAAGTGTGAGAAATGTTTGTTGTGTAAGCCAACCAGTCTATGGTAATTTGTTACAACACCCAGCGCTGACTAAAACAATCATTATTTTTATTCTTTACACTCCATCCAAGATACTTTTTCAGCTAATACCAGCCATCCTCCATTCATTAAAAAAAAGTTTTTGTCATTCTCTAATTCCCCGTGAAAAACTTACTTTTACTTTGAGTTTAGAAAACATCCTTTATTTCAACATATGAGCTAAGATTTATTTATAGAAAGCATTTCAAACATACACATAGAGCAGAAGCCCACTTTTAACATCAATAAATTTACTAGTGTCAAAAAATTAGCATCATAATAACAATACGAGCAGAATTAAAATACACACATGTAAGGAGTGCTTTCTACAATTTAGTAGATGAAAAAGTCTTTATCTTTATTCCAAGAAATTTTGGTGGTCTGGAGGAGAATATTTTAGGTAGACCAATAAAATAGATACTTATTTTATTGTAAACCCACAGTAAAAAGCTGATGAGGTAAGTTAATTAAAAAGTATGTCATTGCGCAAAAGCTCATATTTTCAATGAAGTAATATATGTACATAATAACCTCTTTTTTAAAACATCATATCTAACTGGGAAAGACAGTGTTATTCCCATTAATACTTGGGCAAAACAAAGAATATAAATAGAGTTACTAAATTGGAAACCTACATTGCTGCTCTATAGCCACTTACATTAGGGTGAAGGGTCTTTTTATGCAGTAATCTTTAGCCTGCTGTGTAACAGATTTTCAATTCAAGAGCTGTGAACTTCAAATGGCCTCATTTCTTCTTCAGTTTACAACCTCATCCCCACCAAAGGGCAATTGATAATTACATTTGTACACATCCTCTTTACCAACTCTCTTAACCTTCTCATTCTGTTGCCATTTCAAATTTTCATGAAATGTACCCTTAAAAGACTGACTGAGAGGATCTAGCCTGTTTTGATCAAAAAAAGAGAAAAGGACAAACGTTGGGTGGTTTCTATCCTAGCTCTACCACCCACAAACTGGGGAAAGTTACATAATCTCGTCGTCTTCTGTATAGGAAACTAATATTCACTGAGATTTCACTCTGGACTAGTCATTGTAAACCTGGAAGAAATAATCCTAAATTGAATTTTATGATGTCATGACTATTTAAGTAATTCCAATATTGTTTTTTAACTTCCACTAATTCACATCCCTAAAGTTTGGGATATGTCAGCTGGCCTATATGTTAGCATGGAAGGTTTGGACTATATCTTAGCTCTTCAAAGTTTGGTCTGTGGACCAGAAGCACCAGCATCATCTAGAAGCTTGGTAGAAATGCAGAGTCTCAGGCCCACTCCCAGACCTGCTGAGTCAGAATCTGCATTCTAACCAGACCCCCAGCTGTCTGCAGACACAGGAAGGTTTTCGAAGTGCTGGACTAGATGGTTGACAAAATCCACTTCAACCTGCAGGCATGTACAGCACACAGCAGAGAGTCTGGAATCAGACCCCTGGATTCAAGGCCAAGCTCTGTGACTTACAGTTTGTGTAATCTTGGAAGAGAGAGCTTCCAAAGATATGAGGTCGCTTTCCCGTGCCTTAGTTCCTTCATCTGTAAAAAGGTAGTTACCTCATGGGGTGTTGTAAGGGTTGCAAAGTGCCGCATATAAGCAATTAATATAGTGCCTGGCATGCCAGAAGCTCTTTCCATCATTAAACAAACATTTATGGCACACCTATCATGAGTGTGCCAGACAGGTGCTGGCAGCTGTGAGTGCAGCAGTAAACAAGACAAAGTTCCCACTTGCCAGAGCTTTCATTCTGGTGAGGGATACTGGCAATAAAAAAATATGTGAGAAAATGTCACATAGGGATATGCTCTGTGAAGTAAAAAGAATGACAGCAGAGCTATGATTAGGAAGTTCAGGAAACATCTTCAGAGGAAAAAAACAAATAAGCAGAAATCTGTATTAGTTATATTTGATTAATACCCAGAGCTAAGTTCCAGGCACAATGCTAAGCATTTTATATGCATCCATGCTTCCAGAATCTTCTAGTTTGACCTACGATCTCTACATCCAGATATGAACTAAAACTTTGGGACAGTAACATGGCGATGTCCAAACGACTTGTCTTTCCACCCATAGAAACGAAAAGACTCTTTTTACAGAAATAGATGTGTTTAACTTAGCAACTTGGCTACATTCCAATTTATACTTTTACCTAAGAATGTCAGTCTGTGGGTTTAGCAGATATTTTTCTTCATTTCCTTTTGCTACACAATAAACAGGCAAACAAATAACTGTTATGTGGTGTCAGTGGCATGAAATAGCTTCTATATTCCAACACAGTCAGGGTAGCTTAATAATGGGAAGATGATCTCACATTTTAAAGTGCTTTGATATAAAAGGTGCCATATAAAAAGGAAGTTATTATTCTTAGTTATAATACCCTAAAAAAAGGATTTGCCATCTAAATGGCTGCTGAAACTTAACTGCAGAATTGCTTATAATGCTACAATCAGTCGAGGCCAAATTCAATAAAAACTCCATCCGGCATTCACACTGAGAAGACCCACATGTGCCTTTAATTTTTTTTTTTTTTAATTTCCTGGGCTTCCGGCCCAGAAATTGGATGGAAATTTTATTTAAACCTGCTCTTGTGTATCAACTTTTGGTAAATATCAGGTTTTCAGTTGACTCACATTATGCTTTACATTTTGAGCAAATGGAGGAAGTAAAATGATGCATATCTCTTTCTATACATATATTTATATACCTCTTACGTGTTCTGACCATGAAACGGAGGCTCACAGTCAATGTTCATCATTACTCCTACAAATTTAGGCTGTCCCCCGCCTCTGCTGCAACAATAGATTCAAAATTCTATTACATCCCTTTCTAGAACTAATCAGCTTTCACCAGCACAGGCAATGTAATCTGAGGTTGGAAATGACTAATTATTTGGAGAGGGCGGTGAGGGGTTCAGGTTTAGATTTTTCTCTAATTGAAAGAAACTTCTCTCTTGTCTTACCCCAGTCACTTGCTGGCTGGGGGCCACTCCCCTCCTTGATGAAAACGCTCTTTCCCTTCCCATTAGACAGGGTGTGTATGTATATATTACAAGGAAAATGCATTATGAGACACCAACTTGAAAATATTAAGAGAAGAGGCACTCCTGTGATGGATGTGGGCATGGCAGTAATTGCACCTGCTAGGTGCAAGGCATGAGCATAATTTGCATGTAATGTTACCTCAGTTCCTTCCAGAATACACCAGCTCTACCCAATAAAACATTTTGTCACACTCAGGGGGTTTGCCAACATGTTCCCAGATTGCAAGCAAAAAGATTATTTACAGTAACCAATAACAACTGAAACGACCATAAACAACCTTTCCGTACCTGTTCTATTTTTTCTTTTGCTAAGTAGAGAGGCCTTAAGGAGCGCAAATTTACTGCAATTTAATTCTGATGGGGAAATGCACATTATTTTTATTTATAGTAGTGAGCTCTATCTATCCTTGCCTCCCCCCTCTCAAAACATAAATAACCCCAGCTTTTTTTTTTTTTTAAAGTCCACCCATTACTTTTAGAGGGAAGAAGAGTTTCCTAATAAAGTGAGAGATAGGACAAAAGTGGCCAACATCAGAGAAAGCTACCCGGTGTATCCCAGGACCCTGCTGCATGCTCATGGGAAAACATAGCATCACCACTGTTAAAATATTTCTGGGGTGTCTTGCTCAAGCCTTTAAAGCAGTTTCTTTCTGCCAACTGGAAGGGCTGGGGCCCTGCATGCAGGGTTTATTGTAGGGAGCAGTGCCCTGAATCTTACTGACTTTGTTTCTGCCTCTTGTCTTTAAACCCCCCCTAAGGAGAGTTGTTCCAGCAGTTTACATTCCATTCTGAATTGCAGCGGATGAGGCAGGAGCACTTATTTCTGGGGGAAATGAGCAAGAATGTGAAAGAGCAGTCAAAACAGCCTTTCCCGTAAACCCCTTCTCGAGGCTCCTTTGCCCAGGTTGCTGCCCGTGAGGAGGGGTTGTGTCCCTCTGACAACAGGAAGCACAGAGAGGAAAGGAGAAAAGAGGGAACAGGGCTGTACACTCTTGTTTATTTCTAATTCAACTAACGTGACTAGATTTTTTTACTATAAAAGAAAAGTAAATAAGATAAATTTTAAAAACAAAGTCAATTATAAAATTCAGTCCCCATTTCAGTCTTCCAATGAGTATTAACAGTATCCTATGATATCCCTCTAGAAATTGTGAATGCATAAATATGCATACACACATGTATATAAGCACAAAACTGTCAATACTTTTCCTGAACTAACTTCTTTCTCCAAGACCCTCAGTGGATCTCTCAAGACCCCCAGTGGATGCCCGAAACCATGGATAGTACCGAACCCTATATATACTACGTTTTTTCTATACACACATACCTATGATAAGGTTTAATTTATAAATTAAGCACAGTAAGAGATTAACAACATTAATAATAAAGTAGAACAATTATAACAATATACTGTAATAAAAGTTACACAAGATCTCAGCAATCTCAACATACAATTTTTTTCTTTCCTTCTTAAATCAGAACTTTCACCTTTCCAGTTAAAGGAAGCACTTTATGGCTTCTCTTTGGCATATCTGAACTGCTAGCATCACTGCACTTTGGGGCCATTATAGAGTGAAATAAGGGTTACTTGATCACAAGCACTGTGATACCCTGACAGTCGATCTGATAACAGGCCTACAAAGTGAATAATGGACGGACAGCATATTCAGCACGGACACCTGGACAAAGGGATGAGTCATGGCCTGGTAATATGGTGGGGGACCAAGCAGGGCACAACTTAAAATTCAAGAATTGTTTATTTCTCGAATTTTCATTTAATATTTTCGGAGTGCAGGTAACTGAAACTGGGAAAGCGAAATCTTAGATAAGGGGGTACTACTGTACCTCTTCAAGGTCATCTTCCGCCAGTAGTAGCAGATGTACCTCCCTCTTTGTGGCTGCGGCATTGTATTCCACTGTATGTCTCCACTGTATTTTAATTAGCCATTCTCCTAAGAATGGACAGGTAGGTTTCCAATAGCTTTTCAATTACAAGTAAAGCTGCACTGGTAACCTTTGCACAGGTAATGGAAGTAAGTCTAGCCTAGCCGTCCAAAGACTTTCCAACAGGCTTTCATGCAAGTCCAGGTCCTCCAACCAAGCACTCACTGTTTGTATTTAGGCAAATAAAGGTGATAACACCTGCCTCAAAGGGTCCTTGTAAGAATACAATTGTGATTCTTCTGACTCACTGAAGCCTTAGGCAAATTAATTTCCTCGCCACTAACTCAGGGAGTAACAGTTCTAGGGTTGCTCTGGGGACTCCAAGAACTCGTTCACTTTAAACTGTGCCCTCCACTACCTGGTACACAGCGAACCTTTAATAATTATGCGCTTTAATATTAAAATCGGCAATATTTGCGCTCTTGCAGGATCGCAGCCACAGGAGGCTTTCCTACAAGTGGCATTCCTACCTTTAACCCCGTGCTCCCTGGGCCCCAGCTGGGCGCGCACGAGGCCACCCAGCGGCGACACGCTGCCCTCCGTGCCCTCCCAGCCGCCGCCCAGGGCCCTGCGGAGGCCGGACGCACGTGTGCCCACGCGGCCGGGCGCGGGGCGCCGCGGGTCGGGCGGGCGCGGGGCCGCGGGGGGCGCTGGCG